>NC_135961.1:69761702-69857547 GCF_053455715.1 Rhinoraja longicauda | reverse complement strand
GGTAACCGGGTCAGGTGCGGCTTGTCCAGTTACAGGTAACCCAGGTCAGGTGCGGTCACACGGGCTTCATGTCAAAGCTTTCAAACCTTGGATGTTAAATGCAATCGACCGTGATTGAATAAATTTCAATGAATGTGTTAACATTTTAAACCGCACCATAACATTATTCTTTATCGTTACTTCGATCATTATTTATTGAAATAAGGCCAATAAAATGGCATGAGATATTTTGCACGCGGTGTTAGTGCGGCCAGGTTTCCGTAAACCCACTTCCCCGGGAGACTGAATACTTTGTGTTTACCTTCACATTCACAACATGGACCAGGAAGCTGAACAAAAGCACAATCTCCTCCTGCCCGCGGTGTCAAAGCTTGAAGTTTAAACAAGGGTTTTTTCTGCAACAAAACTCATAAACTAACACTTTTGTCTGAGATAATTTTGTAGATGAGTTAGACCCGCTGCCAATACAGGGACTGCTGCGGAGAATGTGTCTCACCAACTAACTGCAGGTCACAGCGGTGTATTTGTACATTTTATAAACCCGCGCCCACGTTATAATATTTCACAGAAGCACCGAACCCCACTCTGTCCACGTGAACCCCTCATTGTACCCGCTCATATTGAACCCCTCATTGTACCCGCTCATATTGTACCCCTCATATTGAACCCCTCATTGTACCCGCTCATATTGAACCCCTCATTGTACCCACTCATATTGAACCCCTCATTGTACCCGCTCATATTGAACCCCTCATTGTACCCACTCATATTGAACCCCATCATCGCACCCCGCCTGTCCCCGCGTCCAGAACATTGTCCACGCCATAGTTCATCAATCCATCCGCAACATTTTACAGTGAACACTAATCTGCGATACATTTATAATCCTTGGATATTCTGGTCCCTAGTTTGTACAACCCGGACTCGCGGCCGCGGGTGTTTTTATTTCGGTTAAAGTAGGCCATTCCTCCCACTAAGGGAGATTTAAAAAACAATCTTCCACGGACCATCTGTTTTCACACAAGAGTCTTTGCAATCGCCAGACTAAAGACAGACTCGCCCGCGAATAAATGGAGAGAATAAGTTTATGTCGATCCTTCCCTGTCGTTCTGATACTTGTTCTGTCTGTCGGCGCCGCTCTTGGTCAGTTTGACGGCCACAGTGAGTTGGATTTGGACCCAGGTGGTTGATCTGTCGGCTACTCGCTGCAACTCAAACTCCACGGATTATTTGGGTCCATTCCTGTCCATTGCCGATAATATTCTGAGTTAAAGGCAATTTTCTTACCAATTATTCAGCAAAAGTGCACAATATGTTTAAAGTTGCGTCGGCCACAGTCCACTATAAGTCACGTCACATCGAAAACACCCTCAATCATTATTATAACGAAGAATAAAATGTAAATCACATGATTCACAGCCTTACCTGTCAGTTACAAGTGGACAGGACAAACACTCACATAAAGACTAAAGAACGCGTAGACTCGCACTTTGTCAACTTTCGGCGCTTCATCTACGAGTTGCAGAGACCGAGGTTGGAAATTATCACATCTGGGCTCTTTGAAGTTTTAAATGTAGCTTTAGGTGTTGAACGCCGAGATTCCAATCCCCTTTTCACGGAGCCCTTGACGTGATTTCAGCAAATAACCAAGTGTGGCCGTTACAATCTGCTGGGGAATTTATCCGGTCGCTCGCATTGCGGCCGCGCCATATTTTATTTATTTGGGTGAATGTGCGTATCCCGCGGCAGTCTCGTCTCTGGCTTGAAGCTTTGAAGGAACGAGAGTCAAAAGTTTTCTCACTCGCCCGCCCGATCCAAGGCTTTCGTCTCGGCTTCAAGAAAATTCGACTGCGATTTCGGATTAGACGAATACTCTTATTACAAAGGTTAGTGCCATTCGATATCTTCATACTTAACACGGCAATGGTCATCCCATCTTAAACACAGCCTTCACTGAATGAAAACCGCCACTAAATCCTCGCTATCTTATGGGGGATTCGCCGCCAAATTAGCATTATCTTTTATTATCGAATTACAATTTTAAAACCTTGAATATTCACAAAAATGTATCGCCAAAAATGTTATTCAAATAGTATTGCCGAACACTCGTATTCCACACAATAATAACTTCACGAATTAGAAATTAACTCGATAATTAGAACGACAATTTTCGCCCAAATCACATGAAATATCTCAGTGACGATGACAATATAAAACCAAAACTATGCATCTGTCCGCATGGAAAATTAACAATGGCATGTGATCTTGTGTTTTTCTAAAGGCATTAGCATTTTTTAAACGATGTTAATGTTAATCCCGAACAATTTCTAATTATTTCGAATGATTGGTTGCATCTCTCCTGCTCATAGTAACGAAATCTTATTCTCATGGAAATTCCCTGTTTCCATGTAAAATCATCTTCCTTGAAGTTTTCACTTTTCAAATGCACCAGTGAAAAAACAAAATTAAAAAAACTTTTGAAAACTGCATTTATTGGTGAGTTGTGCTGAATGGATCCGTGACCTTTTGTTATAAAAGATGTTCGTATCGATGACTTTAGTGAGCGAGAGGGAACTCTTGTAAACCCTCTTTGATGAGGCGTGTGATTGGTCGTCTGGCGGCTATTTACTTTGAACGTTAGCTCGCTTTCAGCTCCCGCTTCAATTAGAATGAGTTGATTTTGTGGGAGCAACAAAAGAATGGGCAAAGGCTTATTAAAGTCTTCTGTGGAATCTACCGAACCTTTCAAAAACAGTTAAGGATATTCTGTGCTCTCCATGATATTCTGTTACCGTATTTTATTTGTTCACCAAAGAAAAGTGACGCTTGCAGAGTGCTTTCTTTGATACTCGCCACCGACGGTACTTGTCCAAATCATTTATTTTCCGCCATGGCGTATTTTTTCTTTTGAGATTTCGATTAAAGGCAGTCCCATTAAACTTTACACTGACTATTCCGAAATGTATTTCTAAGTGGGGATTAGGCCGTCATCAATATTCATGAGAACGTGCAATTTCAAACAAACCAAAAACTCAACACAAATTTCTTTCGGTAATTATTTTGTAAGTCGGACTCGGACAAGGAACCAAAACATATTTAACATCGTCTGCTTTTGATCGTTGGGAAAAGTCGCACATTTATAAACAGTATTTTATTTGTGGATAAAATTTGTTAAACCTAAGATAAGTTTTAAGATAAGTTTATAATTCAGTTTGAAGGAATATTTAATTACACCGGATGCAAATCTCTCAGCGGGTATCAAGAATCTTTTTGTGGTATTTGTAATAAATTAATTTCACAACGAACGTGCAGCGTTTATATATGTTTATTTAACTGCAAATATGTTTATTTAACTGGAATTATTTTGCACCTAGTTCCAGATCTGTTTACATTAATTACACACATTTCTCTGGATAAACCATCGCTTCACCTGCTGTAAACTTTCAGTTCCCGTCTCTGGCGGATCGGCGGCTCGAACCAGCCACCTCCCCCCAACTCCGGCTTTTGGCCATTGGGGGCGTTGACCGCGTCACCGCGTCCAGGGCGGTATCGCTCCGCCGGGAAAGTCGTGTGCGGCGTCAGTGGGGCAGGGCGGCAGGTGATTGGCTTGTCCGGCCCGACGTCAGGTGGTTCCGCCAGGCTGAGGCTTCACATAGAAGCGGGGCGGCGGTGAGGTGGTCCCAGCCCGGCCCTCGCTCCCCGTCCAGAGACACCAGCCCAGAGACCAGACACACCAGCCCCAGACCAGCCCAGAGAACCACCAGCCAGCCAGCCCGGCCTGGCCCAGAGAACCAGCCCGCCCCAGACCAGACACACCAGCCTGGCCCAGCCCAGAGAACCACCAGCCCAGAGACCAGACCAGCCCACACAGGTACTACCTCTTCACATAAAAGTGGGGCGGCGGTGAGGTGGTTCCAGCCCGGCCCCTCGCTCTCCACCCAGACACACCAGCCAGCCCGGCCCGGCCCGGTCCAGAGAACCAGAGGTCAGCCCAGACCAGCCTGAGACACCCCCAGACCAGACATCAGCCCTGCCCGGCCCAGCGCGGCCCAACACTCACCCAGAGACACCACAAGCCCACAGATCAACCCAGACCAGAGAACCGCCAGCCCAGTCCTACACTCGCCCAGAGCCCAGCTCAGCCAGGTACTACTCTTCACATATAAGAGGGGGCCCCAGCCCGACATTCGCCCACTTCATCCCCACCAGCCCTGTATTAACCCGGCCCGCCCAACGAGGTGCCGCTTCATCTAGAGCGGCGAGTTGTCCCGGACCGAGCCGGAGTCCGCGTTCATTCACCCGCCGCCAGTTCCCACTCACCCACCCCCAGCCCGGTACTCGCCCGACCACTACTCCCTCCACTCCACTCTGGCTCTTCGGCCCGTCCTCCCACGCCTAACTTGTCCCTGTTGTGTTGCAGACCCGGCTGAGGTCCCAGTCAGCGCCGGCCGCAGGTGAGTGCGGATTCCCCGCAAACTCTGCACTTTTCCGCAGCTGCTGAACTCGGCGCAACTTGTGCAGGTTCGTCGGGCGCGGAGGGTTCCTTGTCGCTGGCGTTTAGTTACAGTTCAGGTCGGGCTATGAATTTAACTTTGTGACAGAATAATCCCGCCAACAGCTCCCAGAGTTTGTAAACCTTCTCATTTTATATTTTATTATTTTTTCTCTATCCAAAATGTAACAATTGCAGAATTTTACCAATTCAGGGTCGAATAAAAAGCTGAAATCCACTTCCCGCTAATTGGAGAGGCGTGTTTTCGGGTTTTGTTAATTTATTTTGCTGATAAGGTTTGCCTTCAAATTGACTTCCCCCGAGGTCTAATCTAAATTGTAATTGACTTCATTTGCACACAGCTATCGCCTTTTAAATGGGAACAGGGGTTTAGCTGGACCCGTGGAGGTGAAACGTTTGGTTTCGGACTCTGTTTGCGAGTCGCTGTAATTTTCTCCACAATCCTCTCTCTGATGTTATCGCCCCACGTTTGAGTGTTCGATTAAAATGCCCGCGCTGAATATTCAGTTTGATCTAATTGTTTCTTAATTAGAAACCTTTTAGATTTGTGTTGAGAGGGAAACGAGTTGTTTGGAGACGTTGAACTCTATTGCATTTGGTCTAGGATGCCATTAACATTTTATTAAAAACGAGGTCGAAGCGGTTCAATATTCCGGTTAATATTTCGTTGTAAAAAGTCGGCTTGATCGAAACCAGAGTAAACAATTATTTTTATTCTCGAAGCGACACTTATTTATTTTTGTGGGTCTTCCCAGAGGTCTAATCTGCGTTGTAATTGAGTTTGTATCCAGTGTTCGCCCTTAAAACCAGCTGGTAGATTTATCCAGATCTCTCGAGAAAAGCTTGTCACAAAAAACTAGAATGTATTTGTAACAACGTAAATGTGAATGAACAAGTTCCCGTGGCAACTCTTCTGTCCAATGTATCTCGCCCGGTCTCTAGTTTAAATATTCTTTAATTTCTCCCAAAGTATAATTCTTAATTTCACAAAACGTTTGTCGGGTTTGAAAAAAGAAGTTATTTTAGCAAAGTTTAAGGGTATCAGGGATTGAAGTGGAGGGAGGGCAGAAACATGGAATTATCTAATTAGGTTGGTCGGGACAATTCTACAATAATCACCCCAAGATTCCTTCAGTCGCCAGAACAAACGACCATTGCATTTGTGGGGAATATTTGTACAGGAGATGTCAGTGGAGCGAGATCGTCGGAAATTTTCACTTAAAACTAAAACAATTAATGAAGTGATTTGTATTTTTTGAGCCGCGAGGAAGGCGATCGATCAGAGAGATATGAAATGTTTCAGTTAGTATAAGAAAGTAACTGCAGATGCTGGTACAAATGTTTCAGTGGTCGCAGTGCTGGATGTTTGGTCTCTGACACTAAATATACATTAGTTTGGGCGGCGAGGGAGAGCAGTTTTAACAATTTTGTTCAACTCAAATTTCGTGTCGCCTTTTGCGAGAAACTCCACCATTTTGGGTTGAACGATTTTAAACAATTTTAACTTTCCCAAAGTTGTTAAATTGTGAATCCGCGACCGGTTTGTTTCCAATATTCCCTTAAAATAAAACGGCCCGAAATAAAACTCTGGCCGCGGAAGCCGTGGTCGTTAGTTGAGGAATATTCACGGGATTTCAGAGGTGGTTTGTTGCGAGACGTCGCTGGCGTTTTGGTAATTTGATGATTTCCAGCAAAGAGGCCGCGAAATTAAACGTTTAATCACCTGAGCTGTAGCTTCGAGCCGCCACAGTTTCAGGATGAACGTGTTAAACTGTTTCACCGCGTCACGATCGGCCTCACAGCGAGGAACATGTTTAATGAATCTGGTTTTCTCGCAGTGAGCGGGCCTCGCGTTTGGACATTTTCACAACACGGTCGCGTTTGGAAGATTTGGAGATTTGAAGACCAGAGTTTTTAGCATGATGTCCTATCTCAAACAACCTCCTTACGGCGTGAGCGGCCTCGGGCTGAGCGCGTCGGGCATGGACCTTCTCCACACCTCTGTGGGTTACCCAGGTGAGATGCGCCGCTTAGACATTAGATGCCGACACTCGGGAACGTGTTGTGTTTAGTGTTTGAGTCGCGCCCTCCGTGTCCAGGGTTTGGGCGCTGGGATTTGTTGGGGCTGAGTTGGGACTGGGGGGAAGTTTCTGAATTACTCTGGAAGTTTCAATTTGCGTCTGTTCCACCCACTTGTAGCCACTCCGAGAAAAACAGCGGCGAGAACGCACCACCTTCACCCGCTCTCAACTCGACGTGTTGGAGTCGCTCTTCGCCAAAACGCGATATCCCGACATCTTCATGCGAGAAGAAGTGGCGTTAAAAATTAATCTGCCCGAGTCGCGGGTCCAGGTGAGTTTAACGCGGGTCCAGGTGAGTTTGACGCGGGCCCAGGTGAGTTTGACGCGGGCCCCAGGTGAGTTTGACGCGGGTCCAGGTGAGTTTGACGCGGGCCAGGTGAGTTTGACGCGGGCCCAGGTGAGTTTAACCCGGAGAGAAGAAAGCGGCCAGAATTCCGCCAGGAATCGCCGCTTCAACATCTCGCTGCGAGAACAAACTTCAGTGTAAACTGGAGCCGTGACTGCCCGCACTGCGGCCCGGGGAGAGTGAGAATGAGACGGGGGACGGGGGTGAGAATGAGGGGGGGGGTGAGTGAGTGAGACGGGGGTCGCCGCTCGTCCCCGGTGCCGGGGATCTCTGGAACGACAAAGCTCCGGCATCGGGAATGAAACGCGTTCCTCGTTCACGTCTGAAGTGGATTTAGTTGTAGCCGGTGTTTCTGAACTTGTTTGTGAAGTGTAATCCCGGGTCTCGGGCTGTCCTCGTGTAACGTGTTGGTGGGTCTGTTGTACATTCGACTGTTGGATTATTTTAAATCCTCGACTATTAGACTTCTGGGGATTTCATTTGGCGGTGGAATTGTCTGCAAAGTCGGGGTGACCTGATCACATTTTACAGCGGCTGGAATTCAGTTCCGTTTGTCCAGTTGGTCAGATTTTTTAAAACCCATGGCAATAAGTTTTAGAAAGTCTTCCAGTTGTGAAGTGACCGCCGCCCGTCCGCCGCCCGTCCGCCCCCCCCCCCCGCCCGTCCGCCCCCCCCCCCCCGCCCCCCCCCCCGCCCGTCCGCCCCCGCCCCCCCCCCCGCCCGTCCGCCCCCCCCCCCCCCCCCCCATCCGGCCCAAAGACGGGTTCGCATTCCGCGCACAGGTGCAGTTTGGGGGCAAGTGTAGCGCAGATTGACCAGGTTAATGCCCGGGATGGCGGGACTGACAAATGATGAAAGAATGGGTCGACTTGGAATTGTGAATCTGTGAATTCTCTGCCACTGAAGGCAGTGGAGGCCGATTCACGATGTGTTCATGAGAGCGTTAGAGTTAGCTCTTGGCGCTAAAATAATGGAGGGATGTGGGGAGAGGCAGGAGTGGGGCAGTGATTGTGGGCGTTAGGGTGATCACAGTGAATGGGGCGCTGGCTCTTATTTTTCTATGTTTCTAAATTTGGTGCTGAGTTTTGGTGCAAAGTCAAGTCAAGTTTATTTGTCACGTACACACACACACACACACACACACACACACACACACACACACACACACACACACACACACACACACACACACACACACACACACGATGTGCAGTGAAATGGAAGTGGCAATGCCTGCGGATTGTGCACAAAGAAGAATCACAGTTACAGCATATAAATAAAGTTAATATAGTGTAGACAAAATGTAGTCCCTGGAGTTATAAAAGATGTAGCTGAATGGCAATCGACTAAAAGAGGGCAGTTGGATGACAACGTTGAGTCGCAAGATCTTCCCGCACTTTGATTCCAATTAAACCGTCTGGGAATTATAGTCGCTGCCAATGAAGAGGGGGGGGGGGGGTCGCGGGGTCTGGTCCGGGCCGGTCCTGTGTCCCGGGGGGGGGGGGGGGGATGAGGGTGGGGATGAGGGTGAGTGGGGGGTGAGGGGGGGGGGGGTGGGGATGAGGGGGGGGGGTGGGGTTGAGGGGGGGTGGGGTTGAGAGGGGGGGGGGGATGAGGGTGGGGGGGGGGGGGGGATGAGGGTGGGGGGGGGGTTGAGGGGGGGGGGGGTGGGGATGAGGGTGGGGGGGGATGAGGGTGGGGGGGGGATGAGGGTGGGGGGGGGGGGGAGATGAGGGGGAGCCAGTTGCCGGGCCGGTGTCAGTAACATGTGTCTGCTTGTCTCCGGTGGTCGCCCTCAGGTGTGGTTCAAGAACCGTCGGGCCAAGTGCCGGCAACAACAACAACAGAGCGGCGCCGCCAAGACGCGGCCACCGAAGAAGAAGTGTTCGCCGCCGCGGGAGAGCAGCGGCTCCGAGAGCAGTGGACAGTTCACGCCGCCGGCGTCGTCTGTGTCGGTCTCGGCCTCAGGCTCAGGCTCGGCCTCGGCGCTCAACCCGCCCGCGTCCATCTGGAGCCCGGCGTCCATCTCCCCCGGGGGTCGCGGAGCCGCTGGCGGGCGGAGGGGTCGTGTATGCAGCGCTCGGCGGCCGCTGGTTACCCCGTGGCTTACGGACAGGGCGGCTACACACAGGGATACCCCACCTCCACCCCCTACTTCAGCGGCATGGACTGCAGCTCATACCTGGCGCCCATGCACACGCACCACCCGCACCAGCTGCCCGCACCCATGGGTGCTCCCACCATGTCTGGGCACCCACTGGGCCAGGCTGGGCCCCACCATCACCAGGGCTTACGCGGCCTGCCTCCATCCCCCTTCAATGCGCCCGACTGCCTGGATTATAAGGAGCAGGGCGCGTCCTGGAAACTCAACTTCAACGCACCCGACTGCCTGGATTATAAGGAGCAGGCGGCCGCCTGGAAGTTCCAGGTGTTGTGAAGCCGGAGTCTTTTTTACCCCCCAAATTGTGACAACCGAGCCGGCTTTACCCCCAAACTGAGACAAACTGGCGCTTTCTCCGGCTCCGGCTCCCGCTGGGACTGACAATCTTGACAATCTACCTGCTGTCTATTTTAATTGGATATTGAATGCTGATGTTTGTGTTTCGACTTTTAAAAGGCATCAAATAATGGCGGGATACGTGTCTAATGTGGGGTTCAGTCACGCCTGCCTGCAGCGTTATGTACAGCCAGACCTGCGAGCACCCCAATAAAGTGTAAACTGTGGGGCTGAGATGGGGAATAATTCCCAACACTTCCCGCCAGTCGCTGCGGCCTCAGTAACTCGTGGCTTCGTCACATTTAACATTGACTCTAAATACTCCCTTGTCTCCCGGGTTACGTCGCATTTCGCCCCCGTGTCGATCGTGGACGTGTAGATATTGGCGCCGTTGTCGGGGTCACTTTGTGTTCATTATATTCGCGGGTTTGTCGCTAAATGAGGATCTTTCTCCTCCCCATCAACATCAGTGTTGGAAGTAGTTTTAAGGGCGCCGCCGTCATCTCCATTATATATAATTAAAGAATTGCGGAGAGCCGGTGTCTGCGTGTTTTGTGTCGTGGGGGAGGAGGGGGGAGTTGGGGGGGTTTGAGGGGAGGGGGGGGGGGGGGTTGAGGGGAGGGGGGGGGGGGTGTGAGTTGGAGGGGGGGTGTGTGATCCGTGTGCAATAGACCCGCACTTTCCCCACTGTAATCAGCAGCAACTGTCGGTCACCGAAGCGCAAACCGACTCCACGCGGATCCAATCCCGGATCAGGCGCCTGTTGCTCGGATTAGCTGTAGATGTCGGTCCGCGGACCCGAGACTCGTTCACAACGATCCCATCATAACATGGAGCGACTCAAGGAGTTGATCAAACCGCGGGCACCGCTGAGTAACTCGGCACCTCCACCATCTCTGTCCAGGGGTCAAGTCTTTGGACCAAGTGGTTTAACTGGAGGCTCCGCGGTACAAACTGTTCCGCAGATAGTTCGGATTAGAGACACTTTCGTTGATTTAAGGTGTCACAAAATGCTGGAGTAACTCAGCGGGACAGGCAGCATCTAGGAGAGAATGAATGGGCGACATTTCGGGTCGAGACCCTTCTTCAGACTGAGACTGATTATTAATCGTTTATTAGGCATTTAATCGTTGATTGAAGTGTTGGTTTTGTCCGCCGCTTCTAACGCGTTTACTGACGCATTTGGCAGTTTCTCCGTTAAATCCCGGGCTGGGAATTTTTAGGATCGAGTCTGACTTGGTTTTAGATTCACTCTTGCAATCCAAATTAATCCGCGTTCATCAACAAGACCGTAACTGTAACAAATATCAACGCATGGGGATTTGATTGACTTAAGTTGCGCTCTGTGGATTCACGGCGAGGGGGGGTTTAGTTTAAATGGCCATTTGCCCGTCCCTGCAATATCCTGATGCTATTTGAATGGAGATAAACTCCAGCCGGATGAGTGTAGTGTTTATCCAAGTTGTTGGTTGAATACAGAATTTACACAAACATCTCCTGCGCCAATGCCGACAGTTTATAAAACGAGTAAATAAATCCTTTAGGAGGTTGTGTTCGGTCCTTTCCTGATAATTGAGTCAAGGTTGAGGGTGTCGCCTCGCCCCTGGTCTGCCGTCCCTCGGGTTGATTTAAAAAGCTTCAGTTAATTTTGCCAACGACCGCCGTGTGAAAGTTTCGAGACTAAAGATTTCCCGTTTCTGGTTCCCCTCCCGCCAGCAGTTCGGGATGTGTTAAAGAAACTTCTTAATCCTAAACTACTGAGCGGCGAGAAGGGGTCGGGGGTGAATGGGAACAGTGAGCGCAGAGATCGTTTAGACTTTACAAATTATTCGTTTCCATAAACTATTGTAACTCTGTGTTTTTCTTGCCTTGAATGTCAAACCGCTGGCAATAATCGAATGATTTTTAGTGTTCACTTTCAGTATTGGGATGCCGAATCTAGAATAATTTAGTGCCTTGAATCTGTTTAAATTCCCCTCTGCTGAGCACAATATTCTTATTGTTTGATCTCAATGCGGGCGGGGATTTATTCTCCAAGGATCAATATTGATTCCTATTCTAATCTTGAAAGTACACTTTTACTGAACATCAATCCCTATTTGGGGCATAATTCAGACTCGTGAAAAGTTAAATTAAAACGGGTTTATTATATTTAGAGGTCCATTACTTTGTTGAAATTGCCAATTGTATATTAGAAGGTAGCCTAACTTTCAAGGATTTTTTACAACTGCGTCTTCTGAGTTTGTACTGGACTGAGTTTGTTAAATGTTTGTTTTTTTCTTCCTTTCTGTCACCTGAAGTGATCGCACCTCCAGCCCCATCTTCCTATTCCCACAGAGACCGTTCCCTCTGTAACCTCCTGGCTCAATCATCTCTTCCCACCCAAACCACCCCCTCCCCAGGTACTTGCCTCTGAACCGCAGGAGATGTTACACCTGTCCCCAGGTGAGGCAGAGGTTCACCTGCATCTCCTCGAACCTCAGTTACTGCATCCGCTGTTCCAGATGTGGCTTCCTGCACATCGGCGAAACCAAGCGACTGTTTCGACAAACACTTCCACTCGGTCCACGACCACTCGGTCACACGACCACTCGGTCCACGACCACTCGGTCCACGACCACTCGGTCCACGACCACTCGGTCCACGACCACTCGGTCCACGACCACTCGGTCCACGACCACTCGGTCCACGACCACTCGGTCCACGACCACTCGGTCCACGACCACTCGGTCCACGACCACTCGGTCCACGACCACTCGGTCCACGACCACTCGGTCCACGACCACTCGGTCCACGACCACTTCGGTCCACGACCACTCGGTCCACGACCACTCGGTCCACGACCACTCGGTCCACGACCACTCGGTCCACGACCACTCGGTCCCACGACCACTCGGTCCACGACCACTCGGTCCACGACCACTCGGTCCACGACCACTCGGTCCACGAGGCCCATGAATCTCCCGGTTGAGAACCATTTCAACTCCCATTCCAACCTCCATGTCCCCCCTCCCATTGCCAGTCTGGATAAATGAAGGAACAGCACCTCGTATTCAGCTCACCGCCTAACTCAGCCACGATCACATTGAATGGCGGTGCTGCCTCGAAGGGCCGAATGTCCTCCTCCTGCATCTATTTTTCTATGCTTCTATGAACATTGAAATCTCTCATTTCCAAGTTAACCCCTCCCACCCTTCCCTAAACCAAGTTTCCCATTTCCATTTCTCTCCCTCCATTCCCTCCCCATCCCCTCCCTCCATCCCCTCTCTCCATCCCCTCTCTCCATCCCCTCTCTCCATCCCCTCTCTCCATCCCCTCTCTCCATCCCCTCTCTCCATCCCCTCTCTCCATCCCCCTCTCTCCATCCCCTCTCTCCATCCCCTCACTCCATCCCCACACACCATCCCCCTCCATCCCCTCACCCATCCCCTCATCCCATCCCCTCTCATCCATCCCCTCACACCCATCCCCACTCTCCATCCCCTCTCTCCATCCACCACTCTCCACCCCACTCTCCATCCCCTCACTCCATCCCCACTCTCCACCCCCACACCCAACCCCTCACCCTCCACCCCACACACCAACCCCACTCCAACCCCTCACTCCACCCACACTCCCTCCCCTCACCCATCCCCTCTCTCCATCCCACACACCATCCCCCTCTCCATCCCCACACCAACCCCACTCTCCATCCCCACACACCAACCCCTCACCCATCCCTCACACCATCCCCCTCACCATCCCCTCACTCCATCCCCTCTCTCCACCCTCACTCCCATCCCCTCACTCCATCCCCTCTCTCCATCCCACACCCACCCCACTCCAACCCACCACTCCACCACCACCCACCATCCACCCTCCCTCCATCCCCTCCCTCCATCCCCTCCCACCATCCCCTCCCTCCATCCCCCTCCCTCCATCCCCTCCCACCATCCCCTCCCACCATCCCCTCCCACCACCCCCTCCCACCATCCCTCCCTCCATCCCCTCCCTCCATCCCCTCCCTCCATCCCCTCCCTCCATCCCCTCCCACCATCCCCTCCCTCCATCACCTCCCTCCATCCCCACCCTCCATCCCCTCCCTCCATCCCCTCCCTCCATCCCCTCCCTCCATCCCCTCCCTCCATCCCCTCCCTCCATCCCCTCCCTCCATCCCTCCCTCCATCCCCTCCCTCCATCCCCTCCCTCCATCCCCACCCTCCATCCCCTCCCTCCATCCCCTCCCTCCCTCCCCTCCCTCCATCCCCTCCCTCCATCCCCTCCCTCCATCCCCTCCCTCCATCCCCTCCCTCCATCCCCTCCCTCCATCCCCTCCCCTCCATCCCCTCCCTCCATCCCCTCCCTCCATCCCCTCCCTCCATCCCCTCCCTCCATCCCCTCCCTCCATCCCCTCCCTCCATCCCCTCCCTCCATCCCCTCCCTCCATCCCTCCCTCCATCCCTCCCTCCATCCCCTCCCTCCATCCCCTCCCTCCATCCCCTCCCTCCATCCCCTCCCCTCCATCCCCTCCCTCCATCCCCTCCCTCCATCCCCTCCCTCCATCCCCTCCCTCCATCCCTCCTCCATCCCCTCCCTCCATCCCCTCCCTCCATCCCCTCCCTCCATCCCCTCCCTCCATCCCCTCCCTCCATCCCCTCCCTCCATCCCTCCCTCCATCCCCTCCCTCATCCCCTCCCTCCATCCCTCCCTCCATCCCCTCCCTCCATCCCCTCCCTCCATCCCCTCCCTCCATCCCCCTCCCTCCATCCCTCCCTCCATCCCCTCCCTCCATCCCCTCCCCTCCATCCCCCTCCCTCCATCCCCCTCCCTCCATCCCCTCCCTCCATCCCTCCCCTCCATCCCCTCCCTCCATCCCCTCCCTCCATCCCCTCCCTCCATCCCCTCCCCCCATCCCCTCCCCCCATCCCCTCCCTCCATCCCCTCTCTCCATCCCCTCTCTCCATCCCCTCTCTCCATCCCCCTCTCTCCATCCCCTCTCTCCATCCCCTCTCTCCATCCCCTCCCTCCATCCCCTCCCCATCCCCTCCCCATCCCCTCCCTCCATCCCCTCCCTCCATCCCCTCCCTCCATCCCCTCCCTCCATCCCCTCCCTCCATCCCCTCCCTCCATCCCCTCCCTCCATCCCCTCCCTCCATCCCCTCCCTCCATCCCCTCCCTCCATCCCCTCCCTCCATCCCCTCCCTCCATCCCCTCCCTCCATCCCCTCCCTCCATCCCCTCCCTCCATCCCCTCCACATCTCCCCCTCCTGTTTTACTTCACTCCTCTCTTTATCTGACACCTTTTGTCTCCTTTTCACTCCCAGCCTTTGTCACTCACTCCCACCCATCTGCCAGCCAACCCCTTCACCTATATCCACCCATCACTCGCCAGGCTTCCTCCCGCCCGCACCTCTTCTCATTAGACTCAAGAGGGGTCCCGACCCGAAACGTCGTCTGTCTATTCCCTCCACAGATGCTGCCGAACCTGTTGAGTTCCTCCAGCACATTGCGTTTTTGGTCTTGATTTGTTAAATGCCTGGTTTTAATGCACACATGTCCAGTTGTTAGAATAAATTGCAGTTGTGCTCCATAATCCTCCATGTACAACATCTGGATCAAAATACCCAGATGTTCCATGTTTGCAAAGTGTAAAGGCTGCGATCTCTGTACTGAACCTGTTTCATGACCAACATACGGAATGCACAATTTGCACGCCTGAAATGTACCAATAAATGACACTTCAAGAGGGTGGTTTTCTGTCAGTCATTCCCTGTCTGTTATACCTGCAGACAAAGCATTGATCTCGAATGTATTTTGGTATTTTTCTAAACAATTAAATGTAAACTTTCACGAGGCCCTTGGTGTGAGCGGGTGGAATCGTTACTAGTTTTGTTCCCAATACTTTACAACTACTTTGTATCTGATCACATGGACTGCCTTGTTTTGTTTATTTCCGTCTACAGTTATCATTTCAACCACATCGCTGGAATGATGAGGATCTTTGTAACGATGGAAATTAGCACGTGTTTCAATTACAACCTGGTCTGATTGGAGCATGTGCTGAGGTTGTGACTCAGACTGGCCAACTTGGCTCGTTTCTTAACAATATAATTTCTGTTTTCAAGCTAGTGCATGAAGATACAGGCAGTGTCAATGGCTGTTGTGGTTAATAGTTAGTCGGGTAATATGAAATAATCAGACTCAAATGCATCCGCCTATCACTCGCCACGCTGTGTCATGTTCCTCCTCTCTTCTAGCTCCCCCCCCCCCCCCCCCACACAATCAGTCTAACGAAGGGTCCTGACCCTAAACGTCACCTTAACATGTTCTCCAGAGATGCTGCCTGACCCTCTGAGTTACTCTAGCACTTTGTCTTTTTTTTGTAACCCTACACCTGCAGTTCCTTGTGTCTTTGTGGGGTGGGGTAGATCCTCTTCACCCAGTGTTAGTTATGTTGAGGGGAGGGAAATCGCGGCGGTTTGTGTAGGAAGAGGTGTGTAGGTATCTGCAGTTGTGGCAGGAACATGTTGGGTTCTGACTCCATTTCTCCACGCTTTCCACTTCAGAGAGTTACATGTTGCAGCCGGTCCACGACATACTTGCCCAGAGGAAGGGAAGAAAATCCTGTTCTCTCGCATTGAATTCATGAAACACAGCCAAAAAAAAAGATCAATCGAGCTTGCAGTTTTGCAGTTTTGTGAGGAGTTGTGACACACGTTACTGACGTGAATGTTTCTGCATCTTCAACGATAGGGTTTGATGGTTTTTAATGAGACGCCCTAATGTTCACCCATCTGCCCCGGTGTGTTGAACTGGTCTGGCAGCTTCCAGTTGTATTACTCCATTTCCACAGCATAATGCTATAAACATACTTTATTTTAAAACACAAATATTCTTGAGTTGGGAGAGGAGTTCACGATGCATTAGTGTAAACCTGTTGTTGCCCCGCGCAGCCTTCAATAGGTGTTGCTACTGTAAACAAACACAGGTAAGTCGATCTCCCAGAAGAACATTCCTTTGTGTTTAGCTGAAGACTCTTTAAGTTGTCAATGCGTGACTTGCTGCTGTTCCTTGAACTTTAATTGGCACAACACATGGAATGGTTATTGGCGGAGAATCCTCGTTCAACTGCAATTCGAATCTTGCATTTAGCAGGTAACCTACAACCTTTGTGGAAAATGTAAGTTGATGCCAAATATCATCGCGAACATAAAGAATTAATTCCAAGTTATTTACCACGTCACTATTTAGATGGAAACATCAAGTGTAAGTAACTTATTTAGATTCAGAACTCTGTTTCTGTTTGTACTTGTATTATTCTCACACGTACTCTGCTCCAACACAAGTCTTGTCTTTTTCTATATTTAACTTCTATATTGTTGTTAATCCACATTACTATTTGGGCTGCAGAGTTGTGAAGCCTTACACTGCAGTAACTGGCTGCAAATTATTTTTTAATTAACTTTTCAATTAAACTTGTGTTTGAATGATAAGGTGTGTGGCATCAAGTTGCAACAATATAAAGTGCATATTTTTTTTTGTTTGCAGTCCTTTATTCCTTGAAGTGCAGGAGGACAAGAAGTGATCTTATACAGAGCTTTATTTGTCATTCGGTACCGAGGTACCGAACGAAATTACATTGCAGTATACAGTATACAGATGTGTAAGATCATGAGAGGAATAAACAGGGTGAAAAGAGTCATTGAGTGATACAGTGTGGAAACAGGCCCTTCAGCCCAACTTGCCCACAATGGCCAACGTGTCCCAGCTACACTAGTCCCACCTGCTGGCATTTGGTCCATATCTCTCCAAACCTGTCCTATCCATGTACTTGTCCAACTGTTTCTTAAATGTTGGGATTGTCCCAGCCTCAACTACCACCTCTGGCAGCTTGTACCATGCACCCGCCACCCTTTGTGTGAAAATGTTATTCATTTTAAATCTTTCCCCCTTCACCTTAAACCTATGTCCTCTGGTTCTTGATTCACCTTCTCTGGGCAAGAGACTCTGTGCATCGACCTGATCTATTCATGATTTTGTACACCTCTATAAGATCTCCCATTATCCTCCTGCGCTCCATGGAATAGAGACCCAGCCTACTCAACCTCTCCCTACAGCTCACACCCTCTAGTCCTGGCAACATCCTCGCAAATCTTCTCTGAACTCTTTCCAGCTTGACAACATCTTTCATATGACATGGTGCCCAGAACTGAAGATAATTTAGTCTTTTACCCAGAGTGGGGGAATCATGAACCAGAGGCCATGAGTTCAAGGTGAAGGGGGAAAGATTTAATAGGAACCTGAGGGGCAACTTTCCTTTTGCACTAAGGATGGTTGGTGTATGGAACGAGGTGCCAGAGGAGGTAGTTGAGGCATGTACGATCACAACATTTAAAATATATATTTGGACAGGGCCATGGATTGGATAGGTTTAGAGAGATATGGGCCAAACTCAGGCAGGTGGGACTAGTGTATCTGGGTCATGTTGGTTGGTGTGGGCAGGTTGGGCTGAAGGATCTGTTTCCACACTGGATGAGTCTATTAAGATATTATTTGTATTTGAATATTGTTTTACCTTTTAAATTGCCTGATATTTCGTTGCTTTGAGCCTGTTCTTGTGCTGCACAGCCAGTCTTATATTTGATGTTTACTCCATCCCAGTCAGATGTTAAAGATGTCAGTGAGGACCCTGTCACTGTCACGTGTGTGTGTGTGTGTGTGTGTGTGTGTGTGTGTGTGTGGTGTGGTGTGTGTGTGTGTGTGTGTGTGTGTGTGCGTGTGTGTGTGCGTGCGTGTGCGTGTGTGTGCGTGTGTGCGTGTGGTGTGTGCGTGTGTGTGTGTGTGTGCGTGTGTGTGCGTGTGTGTGTGTGTGTTCTGCTGTTTCTGGACCGTGTGTAGTGCTGGTGTCTGCTGTCTAGAACAACCTTGCTTTAGAGCATTTGTGGTCATGGAGTGTCTGTGCTCCCATAAACTCCAGCTCCATGAATCACATTTCCCCAGTGGACATCAGTGAACCAAACTACTTTTCTTTATGGCAATCCCATACTTTAACTTTTTAAAATTCCAATAATTACTTGAGCTGAAATCGTCCAGGTGTTGGTGAAAATCGTACTGATGTCTCTATCAACTGTCAGCATTCTGGCTACTAGTTCACCATGGTTGGTGTGAAATAAACAAATGTGTTGGTAAGCAGTATATGTGGGGAGAGAGTATTTAAATGCATCTCGACAGCTAGTCATTAGTGAGAACATTTTCAACTTAAAGTAGCTCACTGACACAATTGCTGTTCAATATTACCTCGGGATTTGTAGTAAATTAAACCCTGTTTTCAATAGCTAACAAGTGAGGAAGGATATTCTTGCTATTGAGGGCGTGCAGCGTAGGTTCACTAGGTTAATTCCCGGAATGGCGGGACTGTCGTATGTTGAAAGGCTGGAGCAATTAGGCTTGTATACACTGGAATTTGGAAGGATGAGGGGGGATCTTATTGAAACATATAAGATAATTAGGGGATTGGACACATTAGAGGCAGGAAACATGTTCCCAATGTTGGGGGAGTCCAGAACAAGGGGCCACAGTTTAAGAATAAGGGGTAGGCCATTTAGAACGGAGATGAGGAAGAACTTTTTCAGTCAGAGAGTGGTGAAGGTGTGCAATTCTCTGCCTCAGAAGGCAGTGGAGGCCAGTTCGTTGGATGCTTTCAAGAGAGAGCTGGATAGAGCCCTTAAGGATAGCGGAGTGAGGGGGTATGGGGAGAAGGCAGGAACGGGGTACTGATTGAGAGTGATCAGCCATGATCGCATTGAATGGCGGTGCTGGCTCGAAGGGCTGAATGGCCTACTCCTGCACCTATTGTCTATTGAGATGCAAATACTACAGGCAAGAATTTTCACGAGTTATAAAATGTCAAACATGCTGATTTGCTTTGAGTGACAGCATCAGACCAGCCCCAGCTTGAAGCCAGTGCTGAGGCTTGACTGTTGTTGACATTGTTACAAGTAGACGAAGGGAAATCCCTCTCACATAAATCATTTGGGAACTTCTTGGAAACTTCTTGAGATCTGGCTTGCAGTTCTTGGCCCCTTGCTAACCCATTGCTTGGTTGGGTGTTGACATTGCTGCATTCAGCGATTAGGCTTGTCTACGCTGGAATTTAGAAGGATGAGAGGGGATCTTATTGAAACATATAAGATTATTAAGGGGTTGGACACGTTAGAGGCAGGAAACATGTTCCCGATGTTGGGGGAGTCCAGAACCAGGGGCCACAGTTTAAGAATAAGTGGTAGGCCATTTAGAATGGAGATGAGGAAAATCTTTTTCAGTCAGAGTTGTGAAACTGGAATTCTCTGCCTCAGAAGGCAGTGGAGGCCAATTCTCTGAGTGCTTTCAAGAGAGAGCAAAATGGAGCTCTTAAAGATAGCGGAGTCAGGGGGTATGGGGAGAAGGCAGGAACGGGGTACTGATTGAGAATGATCAGCCATGATCACATTGAATGGCGGTGGTGGCTCGAAGGAGCGAATGGCCTCCTCCTGCACCTATTGTCTATTGCAACCATTTTCTGAAGCAGCCTAAGTTAAGTAGTGTCATGTCCCATGTCATTGTCCACCAATCCTCAGATGTTGAGAAGTTACAATTTAAAAACTTGAAGCTCAGTTTCTCACTATCGCCAGAGGGCAGCAAATCAGCATCACAGGCAGTGTGAGGTTCAGTTTGTACCTTCACATTTCTACACCGCGGGTCTCCTTTGAGCATCTTTTTGTTTTCTTCAGCCCTTAACTTCACCAAGACTGACCATGTGTGGAGTTTGGTGGAGTCAGGGCTGGGGAGGTCAGAGGTAGAAATAAAAGTGGCAAAAATAGAGTCGGAAAAGTGGGTTTGGATTCTGACCTGCAGTTGGTAGTGGATGGGAAAACAAAGCCGATGGCTTCATTCTTTGAGTAAAGTCGCACATGGTTGAAGACTAAATATTATCAATTGAGTTGAGAGCAGAAGGTACCCCTAAAAACAAGGGGTCGGCCATTTAGGACTGAGATGAGGAAAAACGTCTTCACCCAGAGAGTTGTGCATCTGCGGAATTCTCTGGCACAGAAGGCAGTGGAGGCCAATTCACTGGATGTTTTCAAGAGAGAGTTAGATTTAGCTCTTGGGGCTAACGGAAGTAAGGGAATGTAGACACAAATTGCTGGAGTAACTCAGCGGGTCAGGCAGCATCTCAGGAGAGAAGGAATGGGTGATGTTTCGGGTCGAGACCCTTCTTCAGACTGATGTCAGGGGAGGGAGTGGGACAAAGATAGGATGTAGTCAGAGACGGGAAGAATGGTGGGAGAACTGGGAAGGGGGAGGGGATAGAGAGGGGAAGCAGGGACTTCCCCATCCTACCTGACCGACCTCCTCCACAGGCACACTCCCACCTGCACCCTCCCACCTGCACCCTCCCACCTGCACCCTCCGCTCTGCTGCTGCCAATCTCCTATCCCCCCACATCCGGACCAAACTCAGATCCTGGGGGGACAGGGCTTTCTCCATCGCTGCTCCCACCCTATGGAACTCACTACCCCAAACCGTTAGAGACTCCTCCACACTCACCACATTCAAAACATCGCTGAAGTCTCACCTGTTCAGTACTGCCTTCAACCACTGAAGGTCACCTCACCTTCTGTCTCCTTTCTCTGTTCGTTTACTTATTTACTTATTTATCTATTTATTCATTTCCCTATGTTCTCTAAATCTCTGTAAAGCGTCTTTGAGTATATGAAAAGCGCTATATAAATAAAATACATTATTATTATTATTATTATTATTACTATCTGAAGTTCGAGAAGTCAATGTTCATACCGCTGAGGTGTAAACTACCCAAGCGAAATATGAGGTCGTTCTGCTGGGGTGTAAACTGGGGCCTCCTCCATTGTCCGAGTGAGGCCCAGTGCAAATTGGAGGAACAGCAAAAAAATAAAAACTCCCAGGTAGTCCCTGTTTCCCCTCTCTTCCCCTCTCTATCCCCTCCCCTTCCCAGTTCTCCCACCAGTCTTCCTGTCTCCGACTACATCCTATCCTTGTCCCGCCCCCTCCCCCTGACATCAGTGTGAAGAAGGGTCACGACCCGAAACATCACCCATTCCCTCTCTCCACAGATGCTGCCTGACCGCTGAGATACTCCAGCACTCTGTGAAACGTCACCTATCCATGTTCTCCACAGATGCTGCCTGACCGCTGAGATACTCCAGCACTCTGTGAAGCGTCACCTATCCATGTTCTCCACAGATGCTGCCTGACCGCTGAGTTACTCCAGCACTCTGTGAAACGTCACCTATCCATGTTCTCCACAGATGCTGCCTGACCCGCTGAGTTACTCCAGCATTTTGTGTCTACATTCGATTTTAAACCAGCATCTGCATTTTTTCCCCTAACGAATCAAGGGGTATGGGAAAAAGGAGGAACGGGGTACCGATTGAGAATGATCAGCCATGATCATATTAAATGGCGGTGCTGGCTCGAAGGGCCGAATGTCCCACTCCTGCACCTAGTTTGTATGTTTCTATGTACAAAAGGCAGAGCTGGAGTCAGCAGTAGACACGTGGAGGCTGGGCCCCCACGTGGAGGAGGCCACTGGTCCCCCACGCGGAGGAGGCCGGGCCACCCCCCCCCCCCCCCCAGGCGGAGGGGCAGTTTCCAGCGTTAGCCCTGCTCACAAGAGGAGGCACTAAAGAAAAATATGAAACTTGGCCATGTTTGTTAGTCCTAACTTATAATTGTAATGTTTTTTTACACACGTGATACACGTGACAATAAACTCAACTAATCATCAAATGTTATGTAATTTTGTCCCGAGCTTAATGTTGCTACAGTGGAAATGCCATGAACTCCCAAATCTAAATGCTTAAATTAGCAACTATTCTGCCTAGAGTTTTCTAAATTTGTATTGTTTAGTAGTTCAGGGTTATAACTTATCCAGGGACCAAGGTAGCCCCTCCATGTCTACAGTCGAAGTAGCTGCTTTTCCGGCACGCACTGTCAAATGGGAGCTTTTGAATTCTTATTGCACAAAATGTTCTGTAAATGTTCAGTAAAAGCAATAACATGGCAACTTGTTGAAAATTGTTTCCTTTATCAATGGGAAGTCTCTAATTTTGAGAAATTCATTTTCTTCTTGTTTGACTTGGGTCACGTCTATCTGTTTAATCTCTTCACACCTGTGCTGTCGAGCTGTCACTTCTGTCAGTCGTTTAGCAGCAAGTTGAAAGGACGTGTATCTTGTTGATGTTAATTCTTCAGGAGTGTTTAACAAGTTGGCAAAACTTAAATATTTATACTTTTGGTTGACAATCATTGTGATTTATTTTTTAGATGTAACACGGAGACTTTTAATTGGCCCAATGCTACAATTCCTTTGCCTCAGTGGGCAAACGTACACAATGGCATCTGTTTGTTGATATCGATCTGATGTCTCACCACGATTGCTGGAGCAACTAACCCTAACTTTGAACTGGCTTTCATTTGCAGTGGCATTGATTAGCATTTATTGGGATCATGTGGCAAGTGGCACTTTCATATCAATATATCCCACATTTCTCAAGGCTGTCACTTTTCCTGAGTAGCAGTAAAATAACATGGGACATTTCTTCTTCTCGTTCCCACAAGGAGCTCCAGTACACGATTTTGGAAAGTTCCCTCTACCACAGGCAAAATATCCGTGCCATTTTTTGTGGTCGGGAGTCTTTTGATTATGATCTCCACTTTATAGTTTAGTTTATTGTCACGTGTACTGAGTGAGGTACAGTGAAAAGCTTTCATTACATGCTAACCAGTCAGTGGAAAAAACTAAACACTACTACTATTAAGCCATCCACAATGTACAGATACAAGATAAAGGGTATAATGTTTAGTGTAAGATAAAATCCAGTGAAGTCCGACTAAAGATAGTCCGAGGGTCTCCAGTATTGCGAGAATGAAGTTCAGCACGGCTCTCTGGTTGTGGTAGGATGGTTCAGTTGCCTGATAACAGCCGGGAATAAACTGTCCCTGAATCTGGAGGTGTGTGTTTTCACACTTCTGTACCTCTTGCCTGATGGGAGAGGGGAGAAGAGGGAGTGGCCGGGGTGAGACTGGTCCTTGATTATGCTGCTGGCCTTGTCGAGGCAGCATGAAGTCAATGGAAGGGAGGTTGGTTTGTGTGATGGTCTGGGCTGCGTCTACAATTCTCTGCAATTTCTTGCGGTCTTGGATGGAGCTATTCCCAAACCAAGCTGTGATGCATTATGATAAAATGCTTTCTATGGTGCATGTGTAGAGAGGTTGGTGAGAGTTGTCGG
This sequence comes from Rhinoraja longicauda, assembly GCF_053455715.1. NCBI lineage: Eukaryota > Metazoa > Chordata > Chondrichthyes > Rajiformes > Arhynchobatidae > Rhinoraja > Rhinoraja longicauda. Next base: position 69,833,822 of record NC_135961.1, on the reverse strand, counting down.
GGACATGCTGAACTTCCTAAGCCATGTTAGGCAGTAGCGGCGTTGGTGCTTTCTTGGCCATTGCTGTGATATGGGTGGTCCAGGAGAAGTTGTTGGTGATATTGATCCTAGGAATTTGATGTTTTCAACCATCTCTACTTCGGCACGGTCAGTGCATATGTGGTATGTGCATCATCTCTCATCCTGAAGCCCATCACTATCTCCTTTTGTCTCACTGACATTGAAAGCTTGTTCTCGTGACACCAGGAACGACGTTCTCAGTCTCTTTCCTGTCTCATCATTGTTTGATCTCCAACCCACAACTGTGGTATCAGCCACAAATTTGTAAATTGAGTTGGATTTATATTTGACTGCAGTCGTAGGTGTATATGGGGCTGAGAACACATTCTTGTGGAGCACCAGTGTTGAGGATTATCGTGGCGGATCATTTGTTCCGTATCCTCTCTGATTGGGGTCTGTTGGTCAGGAGTGCTGACGCCAAGTCCCGCCAGTTTGGTGATGAGCTTGGATTAGATGATGATGATAAAAGCGCAGCTGTATTGTATGAATAGAGTCTGATGTAGGTATCTCCCTTCTCCAGGTGTTCCAGGGAGGAGTGTATGTCCACATATACAATGAAGTTGAGCCCATCCATACACAGCACATGTCAGTGTTGCCCTTGCCAATGCTCAGCACTTACCCGAATCAGGAAGCAAGTCAGCTGTGCCTTTATTGTTAAACCAAGACCCGTCCTGTGGCACTGGCTGGTGTTCTGGAATGTTCTGGCCATTATTTATCTCTCGCTCGCCCTCATGAAAGCATTGCCTGTCAATTGGCGCAGCAGCAAGTGGTGAGTAAACTGGCTGGTAAAGCTCATGGTTTAGCTGGTGAAGTATTTGACATGTAGGGCACTTGCATTCCCAGTTCTCTGACTTCCAAAGGGTGAAGTGAAGTTCTCAACTCTGTACAACAATGCAGCTTATAAAATCCATAGGTTGCATCTAATTACAAACAACTATAACCTCACCAAATTGTAATGCAATGTTTTTATTGTGATCTTTTGTTTGCTTTAGATAGATTATGTGACGAGAGGAACTTTATCGATTTGGTTTGAAAGCCAACCTATTGAATAGGTTCATCAATGGTTGAACTTCACCCAGTCAGACTAGGGGCTTTAACTGGTTTGAAGTGCATTTCTAAGGACAAAATACAACTCCTGACAATTTGATGCTCTGTTCTTCAGTAAATGACCAATACTTTATTGCAAATGTTTGTACGATGGCTCAGGACCCACTGGTCACTTGACAACAGCGTTCCATATCTCCCTTCGCTGTCTGGAATAAATAAAATTATTCCACAGTTTTGTACTTGCCTTTTGTTATATATCATCCGATCAAGGGACTATTGATCCCACTAAACTTCCAATTGAGTTGATCCACGATTCCACCTCCATGATAGATCGCTGTTCCCTGTGTTAATAGAGCCTGCAGCTGCACTTGGCGTTGACTAATGCACCCTCAGTCTGCGTGCTTCACAAAGTGATTACAACGATTCTTTCAAAGATATTTATTACTTTTCCCTCTGGTTGAGGAATGTTTGGTCCAAGTTGCTGTTTAATGGGATGGCACAATTTCCACCTGTTCTTTGCACGAGGCTGTTTAACTAATGGAGATTGCAACTGATCTATAAATAATTTTCATATCTAAAACAGTTTGAATAAGCTAACTGCATATCCAATCTTATCTTTCTTTATCTTGTCACTGATCAAAGTATCTTGCAATCCTCAGAGTTTGAGACTTGATTTCCTCGAGCTACACTTTGCTGATACACCAAGCTCAAATCTGTTACTCTGCAATCCAACCCTACCCCACATTGCAATCCACCCCTACCCCACATTGCACTATCCCACATTGCAATCCACCCCTACCCCACATTGCACTATCCCACATTGCAATCCAACCCTACCCCACATTGCACTATCCCACATTGCAATCCACCCCTACCCCACATTGCACTATCCCACATTGCAATCCAACCCTACCCCACATTGCAATCCACCCCTACCCCACATTGCACTATCCCACATTGCAATCCACCCCTACCCCACATTGCTATCCCACATTGCAATCCAACCCTACCCCACATTGCAATCCACCCCACCCCACATTGCAATCCAACCCTACCCCACATTGCACTATCCCACCCTACCCCACATTGCAATCCACCCCTACCCCACATTGCAATCCAACCCTACCCCACATTGCACTATCCAACATTGCAATCCACCCCTACCCCACATTGCAATCCAACCCTACCCCACATTGCAATCCACCCCTACCCCACATTGCACTATCCCACATTGTAATCCAACCCTACCCCACATTGCAATCCACCCCTACCCCACATTGCAATCCAACCCTACCCCACATTGCACTACCCCACATTGCAATCCAACCCTACCCCACATTGCAATCCAACCTTACCCCACATTGCACTATCCAACATTGCAATCCAACCCTACCCCACATTGCAGATATTAGTAGTAAGCAGATATTAGTAGTAAGCACAGAGTGGTGATTGTGGGTGATTTCAATTTTCCGTATATAGACTGGGAATCACATTCTGTTAAAGGGCTGGATGGTTTGGAGTTTGTAAAATGTGTGCAGGATAGTTTTTTGCAGCAATACGTAGAGGTGCCTACCAGAGAAGGGGCAGTGTTGGACCTCCTGTTAGGAAATGAGATGGGTCAGGTGACGGAGGTATGTGTTGAGGAGCACTTTGGGTCTAGTGATCATAATGCCATTAGTTTCAATATCATTATGGAGAAGGTCAAATCTGGACCAAGGGTTGAGATTTTGGATTGGAGAAAGGCTAATTTTGAGGAGATGAGAAAGGATTTAAAAGGAGTGAAATGGAAATTGTTGTTTTATGAAAAGGATATAATAGAGAAATGGAGGATATTTAAAGGTGACATTTTGAGAGTACAGAGTCTTTATGTCCCTGTTCGGTGGAAAGGAAAGAATAATAATTTGAAAGAGCCGTGGTTTTCCAGGGAAATTGGACACTTGGTTCGGAAAAAGAGGGAGATATACAATAAATATAAGTGGCAGGGAGTAAATGAGGTTCTTGAGGAATATAAAGAATGTAAAAGGAATCTTAAAAAGGAAATTAGAAAAGCGAAAAAAAGATATGAGGCTGCTTTGGCAAGTAATGTAAAAGTAAACCCCAAGGGGTTCTACAGATATGTCAATAGCAAAAGGATAGTGAGGGATAAAATTGGTCCATTAGAGAGTCAGAGTGGACAGCTATGTGCTGAGCCGGAAGAAATGGGGGAGATATTAAACAATTTCTTTTCTTCGGTATTTACCGAGGAGAAGGATATTGAATTATGTGAGGTAAGCGAAACAAGTAGAGTAGTGATGGAAATTAGGAGGATTAAAGAAGAGGAGGTACGGACACTTTTGAAGAATATAAAAGTGGATAAGTCTCCAGGTCCTGATAGGATATTCCCTAGGACATTGAGGGAAGTTAGTGCAGAAATAGCAGGGGCTATGACGGAAATATTTCAAACGTCATTAGAAACAGGGATGGTGCCGGAAGATTGGCGCATTGCGCATGTTGTGCCTTTGTTTAAAAAAGGTTCTAAAAGTAAACCTAGCAATTATAGACCTATTAGTTTGACGTCTGTGGTGGGAAAATTAATGGAAAAGATACTTAGGGACAATATATATAATTATTTGGATAATCAAGGCCTGATTAGAAACAGTCAACATGGATTTGTGCCTGGAAGGTCATGTTTGACTAATCTTCTTGAATTTTTTGAAGAGGTTACCAGGGAAATTGATAAGGGCAAGGCTGTGGATGTTGTCTATATGGACTTCAGTAAGGCATTTGACAAGGTTCCACATGGAAGGTTGATTAAGAAGGTTAAATCGTTGGGTATTAATAGTGAGGTTGCAAGATGGATTCAACAATGGCTGAATGGGAGATACCAGAGGGTAACGGTTGACAATTGTATGTCAGGTTGGAGGCCAGTGTCTAGTGGAGTGCCCCAAGGATCTGTGTTGGGTCCACTGTTGTTTGTCATTTACATTAATGATCTGGATGATGGTGTGGCAAATTGGATTAGTAAATATGCAGATGATACTAAGATAGGTGGAGTAGTTGATAGTGAGGTAGATTTTCAAAGTCTACAGAGAGACTTGGGCCTTTTGGAAGGGTGGGCTGAAAGATGGCAGATGGAGTTTAATGCTGATAAGTGTGAGGTGCTGCATTTTGGTAGGACAAATCAAAATAGGACGTACAGGGTAAATGGTAGGGAATTGAGGAATGCAGTGGAACAGAGGGATCTGGGAATAACTGTGCATTGTTCCCTGAAGGTGGAATCTCATGTGGATAGGGTGGTGAAGAAGGCGTTTGGTATGCTTGCCTTTATAAATCAGAGCATCGAGTATAGAAGTTGGGATGTAATGTTGAAATTGTACAGGGCATTGGTGAGGCCGAATCTGGAGTATGGTGTGCAGTTCTGGTCGCCAAATTATAGGAAGGATGTCGACAAAATGGAGAGGGTACAGAGGAGATTTACTAGAATGTTGCCTGGGTTTCAGCACTTAGGCTACAGAGAGAGGTTGAACAGGTTGGGTCTTTATTCTTTGGAGCGTAGAAGGTTGAGGGGGGACTTGATAGAGGTTTTTAAAATTTTGAGAGGGACGGACAGAGTTGACGTGGGTAGGCTTTTCCCTTTGAGAGTGGGGAAGATTCCAACAAGGGGACATAGCTTCAGAATTGAGGGACAAAGGTTTAGGGGTAACATGAGGGGGAACTTCTTTACTCAGAGGGTTGTGGCTGTATGGAATGGGCTTCCGGAGGAAGTGGTGGAGGCTGGCTCGATTTTATTATTTAAGAGTAAATTGGATAGGTATATGGATAGGAGGGGATTGGAGGGTTATGGTCTGAGTGCAGGTAGATGAGACTAGGTCAGGGAGAATGGTCGGCGTGGACTGGTAGGGCCGGACAGGCCTGTTTCCATGCTGTAGTTGTTATATTGCAATCCAACCCTATTCTTTAGGCACGGCAAAACGGTCTGCATTTTGAACACTGCTTTAGTGATTGATAAAGAAACCTTGCCTGCGTGTTGCAGTGCCTGACTGACTCTCAGTACCCCTGCCACTGACCCCTCTATTTCTCTGCCATTTCTGCTGCCACTGATCCCTCTATTTCTCTGCCATTTCTGCTGCCACTTGCTGTGCTGTTCACCCGTCTGTAATTTTATTCCTACACCAAATGTGGCTCTCTGTCTCCTATCCAAAACTCGTGTACTAACTACATCGTTGCTTTAATCATCTGCCACTTCCCAATCTCTTACATTTCTAATTATTTAAAATTCTTAGATTTTAATACTTCAATTGGAATCAGGGGGTACGGGGAGAAGGCAGGCACGGGGTACTGATTGTGGATGATCAGCCATGATCACAACGAATGGCGGTGCTGGCTCGAAGGGCCAAATGGCCTCCTCCTGCACCTGTTTTCTATGTTAATGCAATTAACAAAAGTCCACCGAGACTTTGTGGGAAGATTTATACTCACTAGACTGTCCTTAAAGAACAAATGAAAGTTTAAAAAAGACACTTTCTGGAAATCTGAAATATAACCCAAAAATGTAGAAAATACTCAGCAGTCAGACAGCATTTGTGAAAGACAGACAGACTTTCATCATTGACATATTTGGCAGATCTAGTATATCTGATTCTGCCACTTGTTTTGATGTATTAGCCTTCTTGGGGCTGAAGGGCTGAATGGCCCACTCCTGCACCCCCTCCTGCACCCCCTCCTGCACCCCCTCCTGCACCCACTCCTGCACCCACTCCTGCACCCACTCCTGCACCCCCTCCTGCACCCCCTCCTGCACCCACTCCTGCACCCCCTCCTGCACCCCCTCCTGCACCCCCTCCTGCACCCACTCCTGCACCCACTCCTGCACCCACTCCTGCACCCCCTCCTGCACCCCCTCCTGCACCCCCTCCTGCACCCACTCCTGCACCCCCTCCTGCACCCACTCCTGCACCCACTCCTGCACCCCCTCCTGCACCCCCTCCTGCACCCACTCCTGCACCCACTCCTGCACCCACTCCTGCACCCCCTCCTGCACCCCCTCCTGCACCCCCTCCTGCACCCCCTCCTGCACCCCCTCCTGCACCCACTCCTGCACCCACTCCTGCACCCCCTCCTGCACCCACTCCTGCACCCCCTCCTGCACCCACTCCTGCACCTATTGTCTATTAAATTGTCAATTTTTCATTTATTATCCATGGGTTTTGGGTCTTTCTGCATCATGCTCAACATGGCCGCCCAGTGACTAAGTTACGTTTTAAATAGGGGGACAAATGGCAGCTGGGCCAATATTCCTGCAGCACTCATCCTATATTTGGTGATGCAATACAATGCACTACAATGCAATATGTTTATTGTCAGTGTACAAGTACAACGAGATTCAGAATGTCACTTCCATATCGATGCTATAGAATAAATAAAACACGGCGAAAACAAAAACAACAAAAGGAGGGAAAAGGAAACAATGTAAAGTGTAGAAGAGGTCCATGCAGGGTCAGTTGTGCCCGATGACCCTTAGTTTTGTTTAGTTTGGAGATACAGCATGGACACAGGCCCTTTGGCCCACTTAGTCCATGCTGCCCAGCGATCCCCACACACTAACACTATTCACCACCCTCTGTCTAAATAAATTTCTCATCTCCTTCCTAAAAGAACGTCCTTTAATTCTGAAGCTATGACCTCTAGTCCTAGACTTTCCCACATCCACTATCCAAGCCTTTTAATGAATGAAGATATACACGTACTCACAAATACCTATATATATATAGATCGTATGTGTATATATCCTCCTTTTGGTTCCATTTCCTGACGTACAGAAAATTCTATATCCAAGCCCCAGACCAGGGATTTGAACACATCAATGTAGGCCATCATCTCCGGACTGACATAAACACTGAATGGCCATCTGCGGAGATTAAACTGAGGCCCTGTCCACTTACCCGGCTACAGGAAGCGAGTGGGCAAGATCATCTCTGACCCCTCTCACCCTGGCCACAAACTCTGAAGCACTTCCCTCTGGAAGGCGACTCTGGACTGTCAAAGCAGCCACAGCCAGACATAAAACAGCTTTTTTTCCGTGAGTGGCAGCTCTACTCAACAACCAAAGGTCTGTAGTCTCTTTTTGTTTTGGTTTATTTCACTGACATGTTTAAACCGTAATGTACTCTTAATGTTTTATGCTTTATTGTTTACTGTATGTTCGTACTGTTACTTGTGTGGATGCTGTCGTGGGCCCTGTAGAAAAGGTTCCGACTGCCCCCCCATCCACACCTCTCATCATTTATACACTTCTCTCAGGTCTCCCCGCAACCTCTGGCATTGGATAGAAACCAATCCCAGTGTGTCCAACCTTTCCTTGTAGCTAATACCCCCTAATCCAGGCATCACTCTCGTAAACCTCCTCTCCACCCTTTCCCAAGCCTCCACACCCCTCTGTCCAGGGGGTGACCAGAACTGCACGCAATATTCCAAATGCAGCCTAACCAAAGAGATTTTAAAAGTATATTAAGAGGAAAATAATAAAGAGAGAGTGAAGATGGCCTTTCAGAATCCAAAGAGGACATCTCCATATGGTGCTGCAGGAGATCGGCAAGATCCACAATAAATATTTTTCCTGTTTTTTATATGGAGAAAGACAGGAAGACTAGGAAACTGGGGACAGTAAATGGAAATGGCTTGAGGATGGTGTGTGTTACAATCAAGGAAGTGCTGGATGTCCTAAGATGTGTGAAAGTAGATGCATCTCGTCTGCCTGAGGACACAGAAGCTAGAGACAAAATTGCAGGAGTCCTGGCTGAGATATATCAACCAACGCAAGTAAATTTGCAGATTACATTAAAATAGGTGCTATCGTAGATGGTGAAGACTGGTTATCAAGTTCTAGCGGGATCTTGATCAGCTGGGCAATTGCAATAAGGACTGGTTAACGGAGGGGATAGTTTAAGGTGAGGGAGGAGGTTTGAAGGAAATCTGAGGGTTCATTTTTGACATACATACGATTTGGCATCTGCAATGAGCTGCCAGGAGGAGGCAAGGACAGGAATGACATTTAAGAGCCATCTTGCTAAGTACTTGAATGAGCAGGGCAGGAAAGGCATGTGGGATTAATGATGGTAAACGTAGGCATTGACCTTGGGCTGAAGGGCCTGTTCCTACCTGGTACAATCCTGAGACTTTCTTAGGGTTCACAAGGCCCCAAGATGAAAGTTAACACAGGAAGCTGAGATGCAAAGTAATGGGGCAAAGTAATGGGGCAAAGTAATGCAAAGTTTAAGAATCTAACATCAAGACCTGGCCATGATTTGGTGGATGAACACATTATTTTGTGAAGAAACCTGACTGAATGATAAGCAATAAGGAAAGGATGAATAGTCTGCAACATTGTGCTCTCTCACATTTATTTAACCTTACTTTCAAGCTGTTGTAGTGTGCTGTTGGACACAGTACAATCAAATCTGCCCTTAGCTTTTACAAAACAATCTAATCACTGCATTGCATGGAGATCAATTACAAAAGTCAGTGTAACAACATTAAACAAGTTTAATAATATCACAGGCACTGATTCATTAACAGACACTGTTTCCAAAAATAGTCAATCCCAGAAATAAGGATATTTGCGCTTTAAAACAATGAAGGTTGTATAAATATTTGCAGTTATTATAAATCTTTAATAGGGGCTGAGTGAGCATGAGAAATGAAGCAATCGTGATGATGTAAATTTTTACCATCAATTTATGCATTCTAAACTCTAATCCTCTTAACGTACAAAGCAAAGAAAAATAGCATGCGTGAAGGATTATACACACTGATTGATGCTAGATTAATCCCTCATATAGGGAGGGCATCATCAGCCCCAACACAAGCCATCAGTGAAATGGACAAAAGTACTTCTTGCAGATAAAAGCCTGTGTTTTGGTGTGTACAAAGTCAATATCCTGCCACAAACTTTCTGTACTTCCCCAAAACTGGAATGAGAAAAGGGATGGATTTCAATATGACCTGGAATGAAATGAAAGACTATAGAGCCTCTGATTTTATGGGTATGTACAACTGTACAAGCTATTTAAAATATGTTTGGGTTGTTAAATATTTTTAAATGTTAATCAATTAAAAAATGGCTTTGAGTTGCACCATTAAACAAATAGATAAATGTTAAATTTGAATGAAAATACTTTTTATGTTAAATGGTCAGGTAGAAAATGCTGTACAATAACAACTTTCTGGGTTAGTTAACGTTTGCTGGTGTGGACCTGCGTTCAATGTTCACTGTGGCTGTCAGTGAGTGATGGGAGTGGTGCATATGGGCGTTTGCTGGTGTGGACCTGCGTTCAATGTCCACTGTGGGGGTCAGTGCGTGATGGGCGTTTGCTGGTCAGCCCAGGCTCAGAAGCTAAAGGACCCTGTTATGCTCCACAGCTCCACGTCTCTCCTCACCTTGTCCAGCCTCAGCTGCCTTGGGCTTGTTTCCAATGTACAACCCCTCCTGTAGTCACACCTCTGGGGATCAGAGATGTACCTTGTTACCAATGATCTTGGTCTGCTCCTACTCGTGCGTACAAGGGGAACGATGCTCAAATCGGTTGTGTGTGGGGTGATGGGGGGATGTGATCCTAGGTGAGCGTTACGGGGGGCCTCTCTGCTGGGCCTGTTCACTGGTGATGGGACCAGGGCCGTGATGTGGGATAAACAGAGGGGGGAGACGGGGAAACTGAGGGAGGTATAGTGATGTGGAGTGGGGAACGAGGCACTGGGAGAGGAGAGAGGAAGTGCTGTCACATGGAGGCTCGGAATAAGGGTTGAACCATCACTGGGCATCAGGTGAAGGTGGAGAAATCTGCTGAGAAGCGGGTTACAGGATACAAGGTAGGATGAAGGGGGCTGGTGTGGTGGAGTTACGAGCAACATACACTGCATTCATAACTCTGCTCTCTCACAACCAATAATCACACGCTTTATTTTGAAAGAGTAAAGCTGCTTGTGTTATTCTTTGGGGCTGTGGCTTGTTTGTTTCTTGATACCTGCTAATACCACGCAAATATCTTTCACCAGACCAACAGAATTACAGCTTTTCTTCATCCATTAAAGTCCTTTCCAATTCTTCGATTTCACTTCACACCAGACCAAAGTGCACCACTTTCAGCGAGCCGCAGGGCCCAAGCTCCTGTGGAGGAGGTATTGATAGATATTCAGACAGAGTAGATATGGACTGGCTTGTATAGTGAAAAATACACACACTAGCACCCAGATTCCTCGTTTGTGTGTAATCCAATGAAGACAAAATTATATAGTTTGAAATATTGTCAATTATTCTTTAAAGTTGTAGCTGAGTCCAGCACAGGAAGACTCCTTGCCCACTACGTCTGTGCCCACATGCTATGGCCCACTACGTCTGTGCCCACATGCTATGGCCCACTACGTCTGTGCCCACATGCTATGGCCCGTTATGTCTGTGCCCACATGCCATGGCCCACTACGTCTGTGCCCACATGCTATGGCCCACTACGTCTGTGCCCACATGCTATGGCCCATTATGTCTGTGCCCACATGCCATGGCCCACTACGTCTGTGCCCACATGCCATGGCCCACTACGTCTGTGCCCACATGCTATGGCCCACTACGTCTGTGCCCACATGCCATGGCCCACTATGTCTGTGCCCACATGCTATGGCCCATTATGTCTGTGCACACATGCTCCCTGTATGTCATCCATATTGTTCAGACTTGTCTACAGGACTTGTTCTATATAACATTCAGCATTTATGTGCAGAAAACAAAGTGCTCATCTGGCCAGGCAGCATCTATAGAGGAAATGGACAGAGGATGTTTTGGTTCGGACCCTTCTTCAGACGGACATACATTTCCCTCTACAAAGTTCCTCCAGCATTTTGTTATTTGGTCAGATTCCAGAGCCTGCAGTTTCTTCTGTCTCCAATTAGCATTTGTGGACTGGTCAGGCAGCATCTCTGGAGAAAAGGAGTAGGTGACGTTTTGGATCGAGACCCTTCAGATTCAGTCACCTGTTCCTTTTTTCCAGAGATGCTGCCTGACCTGCTGAGGGACTCCAGCTTTTTGTGTCTATCTTCGGTGTAAACCAGCATCTGCAGTTCCTTCCTCCACCCTGGGTTCCATGTGCTTGTATTCTGCAGCTTGCTTGTGTAACTGTGGACAGATGCAGAGAGCTTCACTACACTATTGTCTACATCTGCTGGGGCCACTTGGGAAAGATTTTACCCGACACTTGAATACTCTGGTTAGTCCCTGGCCTGTAGTTAAATGGCAGCGGTGGGCTTTTGCCAGAGAGTCAGATCAGGAGAGGATTCTCACCTCGGTGCCAACAACCCCCCACGGCAGCCCCCTCACTGTGGAAGGGAATGTGTCAGCATTTAAACACCACCACATGTCAAACACCAGTGGCAGTGATGCAGAAACTGCTTGATGGACACAAGATGACTGACTGGTGCCAGAAAACGGCAGCTTTCATTTTGAGTGATGCGAACTATTGAGGAAGTAGTTGTCATTGTGTTTCCTCCAGAGACAAGCAAGAGATTCCAATCCCCCCCCCCTCACCCCTCAGTAACAACCTCGCCACCTTCACCACACCCACCTGGCTGGCTGTGCTCAGTAACAACCTCGCCACCTTCACCACACCCACCTGGCTGGCTGTGTCTGAGCACACTGTTAAGTCCCACCCCGACTGAAAGGTATGGTCTGTACAGTTTAATGTGACATCACCATGCCACATGCACAGACGTGACCACCTTACCTGTGTGTGTCCTGCATCACGTGCCACATGCACAGACGTGACCATCTTACCTGTGTGTGTCCTCCATCACATGCCACATGCACAGACGTGACCACCTTACCTGTGCGTGTCCTCCATCACCAGCAGGGTTCCCTTGAAAATACACAACACGTTATTCTCCTTCAACCTATGCTGCTTCAGATAGTGTGACACAGAGTGAATAACTTCCATACAGATTACAACAAGCATAGATTTAAAATGTGCATACACTAAATAAAATGCAAACAGACATTCCATTATTAGTGGTGAAATTTCAAGCAGTGAATATATAATTATTATTTTAAAAAACTGATCAATAAAATTGCACAAAAAATATTAGAGGGGTAAAAGCTGGGGACATGTTAAAGGATTGAATGCTAACTAATAAATATATTGCTGCCACATTGAGCATTTCGGAGAGACTATCCTCACTTTACTTCATTTTTGCATCTGCTTCCCACAGGAATACAAGATGGCGGCAGAAACGTGGCAACTGGTGTGTATTGCCTCAGAATAATTTGCAAAGGACCATGGACCATCGGGCATGTGCCATGTATGTTGCATTGTGCAGCAGTCAATGTCTTTACCTTCCTGGGCCCAGGCCAGGGGATCCAACAAGCCTGAACCCTGGGTGTCGAACCCCAGCTCACTCTCTGTCTCACCTCCCCGGACTTGGCCCAAAGACCTGGATAGAGGACACTGGAAATTAGTGCACGTCAATCTTGTTTGCAATACATCGCCGGCACACACAATAATTCTTGCGACTGTTCAGGAGGTGTTCTGCCACGCTGCACTGCAGCTTAGTGGTTTCATCTTTCAAGCAAACAAGGGTTTTGTCTGGAAAACTGGTTTGAAGATTTACCTGTTTCAATCCTCAGAAAAAACTATTTTGTGAACCATCAACCGGGGGTCCAGTGACTACCAGCAAAGACAGGGAACGGCAGCCACTGCTGCTGGACGAAATCTAAACTCCCCATCCTCTCTCTCCTCAGGACTCAACGCTCAACACCATGCCTCAACCACGTTCCAACATTAATCCCATGTTCCCGCTGTCCTTATTGTATCAAAAACAATGCAGTACTCAACACAGACACATTACCAGTTGCTTCTGGAACTACCACTGGTCCAAATTCCACGGCACCACCAGTTAGACCTGTACTCCCTCACGCAAGACTGTGCTCGCCCAACAAAGCTGCAGTGCACTCATGGGACCGTGTACCAAGCTGAACTAGGACTAGAACTGCACAGCACAGCACAGGAACAGGCCCTTCACCAAAGATAGACACACAATGCTGGAGTAACTCAGCGGGTCAGGCAGCATTTCTGGAGAGAAGGAATGGGTGACGTTTCGGGTCGAGACCCTTCTTCAGACTCCATTGTGTGTGCAGAACATGGTGCCAGTTTAAAGTGATCTCATTCATCTGCCTGGACATGATCAATATCCCTCTATTCCCTGCACGTCAATGTGCCCAGCTAAGATTTAGTGTCTAAGAACTAAACTGGGATTCAGTGACTTTAAATAAAAACTCTTCCTTATGATTTTACTTTCAAGGTCTAGTCTCATGATTAGTTTATTACCCTACTTCAATCTGTTCATTTTTGACACATCTTTCACAGTGATTTGAGAAGGCGTTTAGTTTAAAGGATATGTTTATAAATGTCTATATGTTTATAATCACATCCTATGCTAGAACTTCACAGTGAAACTCCAGTAGAAATGTCGAAAATTCAAAGATGGTATTTACACTCGTTGACATTTGAAAATTTGAAGAAATTCTACAATGAACCTTTCAGTGACCTGGTGGATATCATACATTTATAAAAAGGGTTTGAATACAAAATGATTAGGCACTGAAGTTAGAAAAGGCAGGAGGTGCTGAATCAGCGATGCTGCATAACCTCCTGAGTTACTCCTGCACTTTATGTATTAACCAGCATCTGTAGTTCTATGTTTCTACATTGTCCTGTTGTAATTAGTCTGATATTAACAGTGCTTTGAAGACACAATTATCAGCATACTGTATGAAACGGATACAGCTTCAGTCTCACATGCAACTAAGTCTTCCATTCAGAGCAATAAATGTGTTGCTGGAGGAACTCAGCGGGTCAGGGATAGATGAAATAGCAAATAATGAAAGCCCTAGATAGCGTGGATGTGGAGAGGATGCTTCCATTACTAGGAGCTGAGCGATCAGCCTCAAAATAAAAGGATGTGCCTTTAGAATGGAGATGAGGAGGAATTTCTTTAGTCAGAGGGTGGTGAATCTGTGGAATTCATTGCTACGGACGGCTCTGGAAGCCAAATATTTGGGTATTTTTGTAAGAGTGGATTGACAGATTATTGATTAGTACGGGTGCCAAACGTTACTGGGAGAAGTTAGGAGATTAGGCGCCAGGTGGCTCGGCGGTAGAGTTGCTGCCTTACAGCACTTGCAGCGCCGTGGACACGGGTTCGAACCCAACCATGGGTGCTGTCTGTATGGAGTTTGTACGTTCTCCCCGTGACCTGTCCGGGTTATCTCAGAGATCTTCGGTTTCCTCCCACACTCTAAAGACGTGCAGGTATGTAGGTAAATTGGCTTGGTAAATGTAAAAATTGTCCCTAGTGTGTGTAGGATAGTGTTAGTGTACAGGGATCGCTGGGTAATTACCCATCAGTGATTTAATTGCCTCTGTACTCCACAATTTGAAGTTTGTAACACATGGCTTCACAGGTGTTTGTAATTACTCAGGTGTGTTTAATTGCCTCCTTAATGCAGGTATAAGAGAGCTCTCATGACCTAGTCTTTCCTCCAGTCTTTCCATCACCTTTGAAAACTTTTATTACTGTTTATCAACATGAGGACCAAAGTTGTGCCAATGAAAGTCAAAGTAGCCAATATGAGACTGAGAAACAAGAATAAAACTGTTAGAGACATCAGCCAAACCTTAGGCTTACCAACTGCTCCAAATCAACTGTTTGGAACATCATTAACAAGAAAGAGAGCACTGGTGAGCTTACTAATCGCAGAGGGACTGGCAGGGCAAGGAAGACCTCCACAGCTGATGACAGAAGAATTTTCTCTACAATAAAGAAAAATCCCCAAACACCTGTCCGACAGATCAGAAACACTCTTCAGGAGTCAGATGTGGATTTGTCAATGACCACTGTCTGCAGAAGACTTCATGAACAGAAATACAGAGGCTACACTGCAAGATGTAAACTACTGGTTAGCTGCAAAAATAGGATAGCCAGGTTACAGTTTGCCAAAAGAGCAAGCACAGTTCTGGAAAAAGGTCTCGTGGAAGATGGGACGAAGATTAACTTGTATCAGAGTGATGGCAAGAACAAAGTATGGAGGAGAGAAGGAACTGCCCAAGATCCAAAGCATGCCACCTCTTCTGTGAAACACGGTGGTGGGGGTGTTATGGCCTGGGCATGTATGGCTGCTGAAGGTACTGGCTCACTTATCTTCACTGATGATACAACTGCTGATGGTAGTAGCATAATGAATTCTGAAGTGTATAGACACATCCTATCTGCTCAAGTTCAAACAAATGCCTAAAACTCATTGGCCGGTGGTTCATTCTGCAGCAAAACAATGATTCCAAACATTGTTAAAGCAACAAAGGAGTTTTTCAAAGCTAAAAAATGGTCAATTCTTGAGTGGCCAAGTCAATTGCCCAATCTGAACCCAATTGAGCATGCCTTTTATATGCTGAAGAGAAAACTGAAGGGGACTAGCCCCCAAAACAAGCATAAGCTAAAGATGGCTGCAATACAGGCCTGGCAGAGCATCACCAGAGAAGACACCCAGCAACTGGGGATGTCCATGAATCACAGACTTCAAGCAGTCATTGCATGCAAAGGATATGCAACAAAACACTAAACAAAACTACTTTAATTTACATGACATTGCTGTGTCCCAAACATTATGGTGCCCTGAAATGGGGGGACTATGTATAAACACTGCTGTAATGTCTACATGGTGAAACCACAATGTATAAAAATGGCCTTTATTAAAATCTGACAATGTGCACTTTGACCACATGTGATTTTTTCTATTACAAATCTCAAATGTGGAGTACAGAGGTAAATAAATAAATGATGAGTCTTTGTCCCAAACATTACGGAGGGCACTGTAGATGAAGATCTCCTCATGGTGTTGGAAGTTAAAGGGAAGAGGTGATCCACATGAATGTGAAGCTATCTATTTTCCACTTGAACCGTGCAGGTTAAAGATTCCTTACACTTCTGCGGAAACCCACAAGTACTTCTGCTCTCTGAACTCCCAGATCATCAGCATCTCCCCAGGACTGAGCAGCTGGACAGACCTGGTCGTCTACTCACAAGCTCCCAGTTCCTGCAGTTACTGTTAGGGAAGGGTGGAGGGTCAATAGTTGTTTATTTGTCACATACACATAAATGTGTAGTGAAATGAAACATTACCCGCATTTCAACAATAAGACCAATAAGAATAATCAATAAAAATGCAATAACACACACAATCATAAACTAACACCAAACAAAAGAAACATCCATCACAGTGAGTCTAGTCTCCTCCAGTCCCTCCTCACTGTGATTGAAGGCCACAATGTCTTCTCCCGCGGTCAGGCTGTTGGAGTTGCCACGTCGGGGGGGGTCGGGGGTCCCGACATTGAAGCCCCCGCTGGGCGGTGAAAGGTCCGCGGCCTATTTCAGGCCGCGCCGGACGGTGAAGGGTCCGCGGCGGGCCAACCCAAGTCCCGCGATCCGGGGCGGGCGAAGACGCTGCCGCTGCCAGAGGTCCCGATGTCGGCCCCCACCCAGGGGCCAGCGGGCTTCCGACATCCACGCGGCCCGCGCCGGAGCCTCCGGAGACGAGTCGCAGCCGCTCCCGCAACATCCGCAGGCAACCAGCGCCGCAGGTGGTCCCAGGTGCATGGCCGGTGGTGGTAGGCCGCAGTGGGAACGGGGACACGACACAGAAACAAAGGTCGCGTCTCCGCTCGGGAGAGACGATGTTACAGTTCCCGTTCCCTCCCACCCCCCCACAACATAACATACAAACACTACATCATATTAAAAAATACAATTCATACTAAAACAACAAAAAACACACAAGACAGACGGACTGCAGGCAAGCCGCAGCTGCGAGGGCAGCGTACCAGGCCTGAGGTTTGCCGGTCAGTGTGAGGGTGAGGAGCTGTGTCGTTGTGTACAAATGAGACCTGAGCCGACTGTTGGAAAGAAGGGATGGTCTGCAAACCCTCTGTAGTCCAGGCCTCTTGTAGTTTGTACAGCCGACTATCACACTGCTACCCTCTGTAGTCCAGGCCTCTTGTAGTTTGTACAGCCGACTATCACACTGCTATTGACAGAATGTCAGCTCTGTATATCGGGGAGACGTGCGGGCCCGATCCACCTGCCGAACAACCGTGGCGTCGACCGGAACGCGGCCCAGTAGGCCAGACTTACCCCCATCACAGGGGACCGCAGAGAAGTGAGGCTTACCGGGTCGAAGGAGCCACGGCGGGGGCGACGATGGGGGCCTCGGTGGCAGTAGGAGACCCGGCAATGCTGGGATCACGACAACAGGGGTGGGGTCACGACAACAGGGGTGGGGTCACGACAACAGGGGTGGGGTCTCGACGGCAGCAGGAGACCCGGCAGGGGTGGGGTCTCGGTGGTAGGGGTGGGGTCTCGACGGCAGGGGTGGGGTCTCGATGGTAGGGGTGGGATCTCGGTGGTAGGGGCGGGGTCTCGACGGCAGGGGTGGGGTCTCGGTGGTAGGGGTGGGGTCTCGACGGCAGGGGTGGGGTCTCGGTGGTAGGGGTGAGGCCTTGGTGGTAGGGGTGGGGTCTCGACGGCAGGGGTGGGGTCTCGATGGTAGGGGTGGGGTCTCGACAGCAGGGGTGGGGTCTCGGTGGTAGGGGTGGGGCCTTGGTGGTACGGGTGGGGTCTCGACGGCAGGGGTGGGGTCTCGGTGGTAGGGGTGGGGTCTCGACGGCAGGGGTGGGGTCTCGGTGGTAGGGGTGGGGTCTCGATGGCAGGGGTGGGGTCTCGGTGGTAGGGGTGGGGCCTTGGTGGTAGGGGTGGGGTCTCGACGGCAGGGGTGGGGTCTCGGTGGTAGGGGTGGGGCCTTGGTGGCAGGGGTGGGGTCTCGGTGGTAGGGGTGGGGCCTTGGTGGTAGGGGTGGGGTCTCGACGGCAGGGGTGGGGTCTCGGTGGTAGGGGTGGGGTCTCGATGGCAGGGGTGGGGTCTCGGTGGCAGGGGGTGGTGGAGGTGCGATCAATGGTCGATGAGCGTGAGGGGGGGGAGGGGAAGATAATGGCGACCCGACGTGGGGAGACCGCCATGAGGGACGGTGGAAGAACAAAGAGGACCCAGTGTGGGGAAGGGGAGCACACTAGTTTAGAATCCTCTGCCCAGGGGATAAGTCTGTGTTTGTTTGTCCCGGTGAAGGCGCTGTGCACACGGCAGGTTTCTCGTGCACCTTGTTGTGTGTTGTGACTGTTGGCAGACCAGTCAGTCTCCCTCTGGGGATGAATAAAGTTTCATCGTATCGCATCGTATGGTATCGTAGAATGGCATGGTGCATAAAGTATGGCAGACCCTCATTCATTTTAAGAAGAACTCAAATTTGTGTACGATAAACTAAGGCAGTTGTCAGACACGGGCAGTGTGGTAATCGATAAGATGCAAAGAGAGGCTTCAGAAGAGCTACAGTCAATGAACAAGGTCTCCAGCTCGCGATCAAGTCAAGGGTTACTGAGCAGCAATGCCGGGCATCAGCTGCAAGATTGTAAACATGCACAACCTACGTCAGCACAGAGCAGTGGAGATGTACCTTGGTCTCTGCAAAATACTCCAGATCTATCGGTGGAATAAGTGAAGCAAAATGTGCAACACCCCATGGCTGATGTCCCCAGTTAGCCCAGCCATCTCCTGCATGGAGTGGTACACAGCCCAGCCATCTCCTGCATGGAGTGGTACACAGCCCAGCCATCTCCTGCATGGAGTGGTACACAGCCCAGCCATCTCCTGCATGGAGTGGTACACTCGCACACTCTATCTAACAACCCCAGCCTGTGGGGAAGTGTCCAGGACTCCCTCAGAACCCACAGAGTCCTGGTCCTGGGGTCCAGGGGTCCTGGGCTCCAGACACAGAGTCCAGATTCAAAGGAAAACCAGAAAACCAAGGGGATGAATAGAATGATCAAAGGGAGAAATAGAGGCTGAGCCAAAGAATAGATTCAGGGCCGCTAAAGACAAATTTAGTTTTGTTGTAAAATAAAGAGTTCTGGTGATGAGATGATGCGAGGGTTAGATCAGCCTGGGTGTTATTCAGCGATGGACTAGACACCAGGGACACATGGGTGATGGAAGCAGCTTCTTAGCTTGGTATGCAATAGATCCAGACAATGAAAGGTTCTTCATTGGTCCTCTCCAATGAAGGAAGGATTCATTTGCGAAGTGGTGTGGAACAAAAGCACTGTTTTCAACCAAATCGTCTGTTTCTGGGATGCAAACACTATATAATGTGCACAAGCCACAATGAACACGCACTCCATCCTATTTAAGGAGCACAACATCTCACCAGATGCAAACAATATTGAACATTGCCAGGTGCATTTAGCTTAGAATCGTCATGTGTTCGATGTACAGCGAAAAGCTTTTGTTTGCGTGTTCTCCACTCATTGAAAAGACGATATATGATTACAATCCAGCCTTCCACAGAGCACAGATGTAGGATAAACGGCACAACATTTGTGTGGTTGCAAGATATCGCCACATGTAACCATACTTTGTACTCCACAAGTGTCAGAATAGACGCACGCTGGCCAAGCTATAATTTGATGTTATTTAACTGTAATTTCACCTGCTGGAGGGGCTGTTCTGTGCTGCAAGCTGTGTTATGTTGCTGCCGCTGCCAGCCGAGCCTGGACAACCATTCCCACTCTTTGGTCTCTCAACGTCCACTGATGTCAGCAGATATTCAGAACCATCTCTCCTCAGAGCTTCTCCGCCCAGCGAGCAGTCCTGAGTCACTGTAAATTACAGCAGAATTGCACATTAACCAACAGTTAACTTAACATTTTTATTTAAAGCACAAATGTGAAGAGAAAAAAATTGAGAACATTATGAGGGAGAGGGAGAGGGAGAGAGAGAGAGAGGGGGAGAGGAGGAGAAGGAACTGGAGAGAGGGGGGAGAGGGAGATAGGGGAGAGGGGGAGATGGAGAGAGGGGGAAAGGGGGAGGGAGGGGGGAGAGGGGGAAAGGGGGAGATGGAGAGAGAGGGGGAGGGGAAGGGAGAGGGGGAGAGGGGGAGAGGTGGAGAGGGAGAGAGAGAGGGAGAGGGAGAGAGAGAGAGAGTGTGCTGAGTGAAACCCTTTATTAAAACTACAACCGATGGAGGTGTAGCACACTTTAATCCTGAGCACAGGCTGAGGAAGGATTGGGCAGGTGGGGAATGGAAGAACATAGAGGGGCATCTGAGTACGTGGAGAGCAGGGTCGGTAAATAAATAGCTGAATGATGAACATATCCTGTAGGTCAAAAGGGGAGAAATACAGTGGGAATAATGTTAAATTGTTGAACTCTGTGCTCAGTTCAAAGGCTGTGATGTGCCAAATTGAAAGCCCAGATGGTATTGGGCAAACCTCTATTGGGGATCTCATAGGAAGATCAGTTTCAGTTTCAGTTTAGTTTATTGTCACATGTACCGAGGTACAGCGAAAAGCTTTTGTTGCGTGCTAACCAGTCAGTGGAAAGACAAGACATGATTACAATCGAGCCGTCCACATTGTATAGATACATGATAAGGGATTAACTAGTAAAGTCCGATCAAGGATAGTCCGAGGGTCACCAATGAGGTAGATAGTAGTTCAGCACTGCTCTCTGGTTGTGGTAGGATGGGTCAGTTGCCCGATAATAGCCGGGAAGAAACTGTCCCTGAATCTGGAGGTGTGCGTTTTCACACTTTATTCCTTTTGCCTGATGGGAGAGGGGAGAAGAGGGAGTGACCGGGGTGAGACTGGTCCTTGATTATGCTGCTGGCCTTGCCGAGGCAGCGTGAGGTGTAGGTGGAGTCAATGGAAGGGAGGTTGTTTTGTGTGATGGTCTGGGCTGCTGGCACAATTTGCTGCAATTTCTTG
The DNA here is from genome assembly GCF_053455715.1 of Rhinoraja longicauda. Lineage (NCBI taxonomy): Eukaryota > Metazoa > Chordata > Chondrichthyes > Rajiformes > Arhynchobatidae > Rhinoraja > Rhinoraja longicauda. The sequence goes on along the minus strand of NC_135961.1, from coordinate 69,812,835 downwards.
TGGTCTTGGATGGAGCTGTTCCCAAACCAGGCTGTGATGCGTCTGATAACATGCTTTGTATGCATGATCTGCATAGAATTTGCATCCATTGAAATGATGGGAACAGAGTGAGAGTGAGCGGACAATTACAAGTGGAAGCAGTCTGACACTCAGTCATGCATGTTACCCAGGTGCAGTGTTGGGCAAAGTCTTTGTTCAACTGGCATTTGGTCTCTAACCTAGAACAGACCATATATTGAGCAATGAATGCTGTAGATTTAAACCACGTTTTTGGACTACAAATAAGGCATTTTGTAATATTCCGAAAACAGCTGAAACTGTAAAAATACTTTTAATTTTTCTTCCACTAAGTGACATAGTGTTAAGTGTAAACTAACAACATTGATTCAAACGAGTGGTTCACATATCAAGACAAGAAACAGACTCTGTGATAATACCTTGAGGTGCTACATTAGTACAGCTAAGACACAGTGTTCAGTGACTATAACCATATTAAACTTTTCATTCTTTCTTTGTAATCTTAAAAGCTGTTTCTAAAATGTAAATTATTTTGGGGAAAATGTTAAAATATAGAAAAACGGTTAATACAGATTTATATGAAGACAAAAGGTGTATCATTCTTAAAACCAGAAACTGAAAGGCCATTATTTTATCGCACATCAATATTGCGCATTAATTCCTTTGGGCAGAGTTAGTTTTAGCTGTATCATGTATGCATGGCAGTGGCCCAGATGCATTCCTACATTCCTCCGTCTACGCCGCATCTGCGCCCGGGGTGAGGTGTTTCACACTAGGGCTTCCGAGATGTCCTCATTCTTCAGGAAACGGGGCTTCCCCTCTCCATTATAGATGAGGCTCTCACTAGGGTCTCTTCTATATCCCACAGCTCCGCTCTTGCTCCCCCTCCCCCCACTTGTAACAAGGACAGAATCCCCCTCGTTCTCACCTTCCACCCCATCAGCCAGCATATCCAACAAATCATCCGCCAACATTTCCGTCACCTACAACGGGACCCCACCACTGGCCATATCTTCCCATCCCCTCCCCTTTCTGCGTTCCGCAGAGATCGTTCCCTCCGTAACTCCCTGGTCCACTCGTCCCTTCCTACCCAAACCACCCCCTCCCCGGGCACTTTCCCCAGCAACCGCACGAGATGCAACACCTGTCCCTTTACCTCCCCCCTCAACTCCATCCAAGGACCCAAACAGTCTTTCCAGGTGAGACAGAGGTTCACCTGCACCTCCTCCAACCTCATCTATTGTATCCACTGCTCTAGATGTCAACTTCTTTACATCGGCGAAACCAAACGCAGGCTCGGCGATCGCTTTGCTCAACACCTGCGCTCAGTCTGCCTGAACCAAACTGATCTCCCGGTGGCCGAGCACTTCAACTCCCCCTCCCATTCCCAGTCTGACCTTTCTGTCATGGGCCTCCTCCAGTGCCATAGTGAGGCCCACTAGAAATTGGAGGAACAGCACCTCATATTTCGTCTGGACAACTTGCAGCCCAGTGGTATGAACATCGACTTCTCCAACTTTAGATAGTTCCTCTGTCCCTCTCTTCCTCTCCCCCTTCCCAGATCTCCCTCTATCTTCCTGTCTCCACCTATATCCTTCCTTTGTCCCGCCCCCCTGACATCAGTCTGAAGAAGGGTCTCAACCTGAAACGTCACCCATTCCTTCTCTGCTGAAATGCTGCCTGACCTGCTGAGTTACTCCAGCATTTTGTGAATAAATTCCTATTCCAAAAGGTGTTTTGTCAGCTTTCTAAAATGCATGAAAGTTGTTCAAGCAACGCAGGCATAATGTGGGACAATGCCAGGAGGAGTTGCATCGCTACTGAAGTCAAGCAACGCAGGCATAATGTGGGACAATGCCAGGAGGAGCTGCATTGCAAGCGTTGCAGGTTCATGTTGCTCTGAGTGATGCCAGCAGTGGCAGGCTGTGTGGATCCTGCTCCTGGTCGCCCTCTTGTGGCACTCTCCCCTCCTGCTGCTCGTCCATGTACCTGGGTGATGCCCTGTCTGAATAAGCTGCTGACACACGATAATCTACCACACTCACATGAAGAATGGTCATTCATGTCCAGCCCAGGGAGCGGACTGATATCCATAAAAACAAACTGCTTTAATTAGTCAGTAATGTCAGAGAGAAAAGAAGGATAACAAATTCTGGCCAAAGGAAAGGAATGAATTAAAAAACCAGAATTAAGCTAAGAGTTACTCAGTTAACGTTTCTCAGCAACTTCTTGGGATCCCACTGGACACAGAGCCTTGGTTTTGCAATAGGTAACCTCCAAACAGAGAGAGTTAGCAGAGTCACTCCGAGAGGCATTGAAATTCTACGTGCCCTGGGATTGCCGTTAGTGGAAACAATATTGAATTCCCCAGCACTGATATTCGTATCTCAGTACGCACATGAGGCCGCACAAAGCAACAAATGATAAAGTCATAAGTGCCACAATTACGTTTCATCCCCGTGTACACAAACATACGACTGATGAAATTCAAAATACTTTGCCTGCTGAAATTCCCAAAGTCAGAACAGCATCAGTATCGAGTCACATTACAAGAATGCCCTGCGTACTTCATTGCTTGTCGAGTGCTTTGGGATAAATTGAATAAACAGGCACAACAGAATGGAAAAATACTTCCTGTGGAACTATTTTGTTACGGCATCTCTCTTAAGTACTTTTGTCAGGTACCCGAGAAACAAATGCTTAAATGTAGAGTCAGAAGGTAGACACAAAATGCTGGAGTAACTCAGCGGGTCAGGCAGCATCTGTGGAGAACATGGATAGGTGACGTTTCAGAGTGCTGGAGTAACTCAGCGGGTCAGGCAGCATCTGTGGAGAACATGGATAGGTGACGTTTCACAGAGTGCTGGAGTAACTCAGCGGGTCAGGCAGCATCTGTGGAGAACATGGATAGGTGACATTTCACAGAGTGCTGGAGTAACTCAGCGGGTCAGGCAGCATCTCTGGAGAGAAGGAACGGGTGACGATTCAGTCTAAAGAAGGGTCCCAACCCGAAACATCGCCCATTCCTTCTCTGCAGAGATGCTTCCTGAGCCGCTGAGTTACTGCAGCATTTTCTGACTACCTTCCATTTATACCAGCATCTGCAGTTTATTTCCCACAAATGTAGAGTCAGAGTCACACATCCTTCGACCCAAATCATTCAATGCTGACTATGATGTCTATTTGGCTTTAATCCCATTTGCGTGCCTTAGGCCCATAGCCCACTCAACCCTTCCTACCCACGCATCTATCCAAATACCATCTAAACTCTGTCATTGTACCTGCCTCCACCATCTCCTCTGGCAGCTCGTATCATATAACCACTACACTCTCCATCAAACACTTGCTTCTGACATCTCCTTTAGATTTCTCCGCTCTCCCCTTTAATCGATGCCCTCTAGTTTAGACTCCCCCACCACTGCAGAATGATTCTGACTGTCTACCCCAGCTCTGGCCCTCTGTAAGATGACCGGTCAGCATCCTGTGGATCGAGCTGTGGTGCCACCAGTCTCTCCCCGTGCAGAGAGTGTTGTCAGTCGGTGCCACCAGAGGGTGTTGTCAGTCGGTGCCCACTGGTCTCTGTGAGGAGGGTGCTGTCAGTCGGTGCCACCAGTCCCTGTGTAGAGAGTGTTGTCAGTCGGTGCCACCAGAGGGTGTTGTCAGTCGGTGCCCACTGGTCTCTGTGTAGAGGGTGTTGTCAGTCGGTGCCCGCTGGTCTCTGTGCAGAGGGTGTTGTCAGTCGGTGCCACCAGTCTAGTGGCTGATTTCTGGAGCTGACCAGGGCAACTCAACCATTGAAATACTCCAGAAATGGCAATAAAAGTATATCTAAATTTACTAATTGATAAATTAATTGACAACACATTGCCTATCCCAATATTAATACTTCAGCACATTTGGAATGCGCGTCTTGATATCAGATCTAACAGCATTTGGAGAAGGCAGTTCAGGATACTTGGAGGCATACAATTTATATCAAGCAAATCAACTTCATGTCACTTTGATCTGTGTTGACTATCAACATCCCTGCTCAAGTACACTCATAACATGTTGCAATGATGGTATTCAAACTGTCCAAATGCAACACAAATAGGGAACTTGACAAAACAAAGTTATTCATTAAATTTGGGAAATTCTGATACAAGTTTTATTTTTAGATTTAATTAACTGTTTCAGTTCCAGACATTCATTTGGGGGAAATTATAAATAGGATCACAGCTCTCAAAGAAGCAAGATTTAATTTTGCCCCAAAGTCAGAGGATCAGTGTAGATAGCATGGAAACAGGCCCTTCGGCCCAACCTGCCCATGCTAACCTGCGCATGGTTGCAAGTTTAGTGCGACTGGTCCAAGGATGATTTAATCTCCACAGGACCATGTCCCAAATGGCCCACATATTTCTCTAAAGCGTTTCATATCATATCATATCATATATATACAGCCGGAAACAGGCCTTTTCGGCCCTCCAAGTCCGTGCCGCCCAGTGATCCCCGTACATTAACACTATCCTACACCCACTAGGGACAATTTTTACATTTACCCAGCCAATTAACCTACATACCTGTTTCTATCTGTGTACCTGTCCAAATGTGTTTCAACAGACAACAGGACTGTGTACAACGGAAGCACATTACACCGAGTGCCTCAGAATGCCCTTGCTTGCTTTCATCAGCATAAAAGAGCTCCATCCAGTGACCTGGCCCTTGGGGAAATAATGAAAGGCACCACAGGGATTCCATTTGTCACCTGTGTGACTGAAGGAGATTTTTAAATTATGCCTTTATTAACAATAACATCACAGATACTTTCTGCCCAATTATTTTGAAATAAATCTTATGACCTTGAAAGGACTGAACTAGAACAAAGCACATTAATAAACCCCTCCACAAATGTGGAACAAAGTATTTTACATTTGTTTTAATTAAAGAAAGTGCAGAAAAGAGAAGCTGCTTATTGGGTAAATGAACACAGAATTCCCACTCAATGATGCAAGCTACAATACAGAAGCTGCCTGGTGTTTGCCAATCAGCGCAAATAACTAGCACTGTATGGTATATATGATTCTGTACGTTCCGACAAAGGGCGGCAAAATTATTAGCCTGCGATAGACAGAGCAGGTAATTTTACAGCACACAGGTTCCAAGGTTTGAACTACTGCCTGTGCTGTTACCTGCCTGTTATGGTCGGGGCATCTCAAATAAAAACATTCCTGACCTTGTATGAATGAATAAAATCAGCCAATTTGATCAGTTGTGATTCTTACTGAAAAAATGCCTTAAGAACAAGAGAGTTTGGGAAGGGGATGATTTGCAGACTTCCCTTCATTAACCATCTTCACTTCACGCTGCCTCAGGAGAGCAGTCGACACCATCAAAGACTTGTCCCACCCCGGTCATTCCTTCTTCTCCCCGCTCCCGCCCGGCAGAAGGTACAGAAGCTTGAATGCGCGCACCACCAGACTCACGAACAGCTTCTTCCCCTCTGTTATCAGGCTTCTGAACGGCCCTTCCATAAGCTAGGGCACTGTCCGATTCACCTCTACCCCATTGCGGACATTGTCTCTGGAACTGATGCGCTACAACACACACTGTATCTTCCCCTTTGCTTTGCCCTTTTGTACTTGAGTTTGACTTGATTGCATTTATGTATGGTATATCTGATCTGATAGGATGCAGAACAAAGCTTTTCACTGTACCTCGGTACACGTGACAATAATAAACCTGAACCTAAATCACTTAACTGAAACCCCATGTGCATAGAAATTGGTCTTCGGATTAGTAACAATAAACAAGCAACATGATAGTGGACATGAACTGCGCAATGCCTCTGAAATTAGATTCATCTGCAGTGTGTGGAATGGAATTTCAGACGAGTTCAACAAGCAGATGCCACCTTATTGCAAGTTTAGTGCAACTGATCCAAGGATCATTTAATCTCCACAGGACCATGTCCAAATTAAAGTGCTAACACACGCTGTAAAAGATGATTAAACTCAATTAAAGGCACAAAACTAAATTCTGAACCTTGGTGTATTATGTTCACCATTTATTCATCAATACCTATATTGTCCTTGTAACCTTCAGCTGTATTTCTAGTTCAATGAGTAAAGGCTGATTATGCCACTTTGCCCTGTCCCAGTGTGGTCTATTGTCCATTGCTATTCAACACAGTTGTTAGGTCTTCGCAATGATTGCTTGGTAAGTTAGCAGAAGGCTATTGGTGCTTGAGATATTGCCATAGAAAAGGAAAGATAAATAAGGAAAGAGAGTGGTCTCTGTACTTCCCCACTCACTCGTGGAAAGCTCCGTCAGATGGGGAAGGAGCGTTTGGGAATGGTATGGAGGCCATGCATTGGGAGGCCATGGAGCCTTGCACGAGGAGCGGGTCAGGCACACCACCCTTGTGGGAAGATATCTTACTTTAAACAATACATCTCCAACCACATTTAGTCTCACCATTTTGAAGCTAGAACTGTAATCATTCTAACTAAATGTGAAAGTGCTTGCTTAGGGAACATTCGCTAATATAATCACTGAAAAACCCATGTTGGAAAAACAAAAGAGTTGCTGCTTTACTGGTTATCTCCTAATAGGCAGGACATATGTTGTTAGGCTTATTAAAGTAAGAGATGGAGGCAAATACTTCATACATAAAGCAATTCAATAGCATTTCCCTTTCCCTCTCATAAATGAAAATGTTAAATTCTATCCTTAGGATACCCGATGCATATCAGGTCAAAAATGGTTAATTGGAAAATTACCATCCACCAGCAGTTCAGCAATAATTTGCAGTACTTCCTCGTGTTATTAAGGATAACACATTTGGAAATTATGCCAATTAAATCTGCTTTCAATATGCAATTTCCTTAATGCAGACTTGTTCTAAGTAACTCAAGTTAGCCATGACTTAGATAGCAAGAACATACTGACACAAAACCTTTTAGAGTTGAAGAATTCAATTTAAAAGAATTCCAACAGCAACATTCAAATCAAACCTTTGAGAAGTTCCAGCCGTTATTGACACAGATAAGCCCTTTATCCACGTAATCATTACAAGGAACAAGTGGATTCCTTTATTCCCTTACAACAACTTCACACTGAAGCAAGCAGATCAATAGACAATAGGTGCAGGAGGAGGCCATTCGGCCCTTCGAGCCAGCACCGCCATTCAATGTGATCATGGCTGATCATTCTCAATCAGTACCCCGTCCTGCCTTCTCCCCATCCCCCCTGACTCCGCTATCCTTAAGATCGTTGCAAGTTGTATTGTCATAAGTATCAGCGTTACTGTCAGGTGTACTGAGATGCAGTGAGAAACTTTGTTTTGCATGCTGTCCAGTTAAAAACCAACGAGACATGATTACAATCAAAACCATACACGAGCTGAACATTTAGTGCACAGTTAGAGAAATGAATCAGTGCATAATGTAGTGTACCAGTAACAGAGATGTACAGATAAAGAGAAACATGCAAGGTCCACCATGAGGCAGACTGGCGATGAAAGGTAGACACAAAGTGCTGGAGTAACTCAGCGGGTCAGGCAGCATCTCTGGAGAGAAGGAATGGGGGACGCTTCGGGTCGAGACCCTTCTTCAGACTGACGTCAGGGGGGGGGACGAGACAAAGGTAAGATGTAGTCGGAGACAGAAAGACTAGTGGGAGAACCGGGAAGGGGGAGGGGATAGAGAGGGAAAGCAGGGACTATCTGAAGTTAGAGAAGGTTATTTGTAAGTTTAGAAGTTAATTAACCACAAAAACTAGGCTTTCCTCATTCATGCATCACAGGGTAATATCACACAACCAGACACCTGAAGGCTGAACTACAACAGAAAACCTGGGACTGAGGCAGATGAGGAGTGGTGAGAATGCAGGGAATTCACAGCTCACTGACATCCACCGTGTGTGCACTGACATCCACCGTGTGTGCACTGACATCCACTGTGTGTGCACTGACATCCACTGTGTGTGCACTGACATCCACTGTGTGTGCACTGACATCCACTACGCAACCCCAACTCTGTTTGAGACCCCCTTGACTTTACCCAACATCCTTGTGGCCACCCTAACTGGTATAGAACCTTATTCTATGTTCTATGTCCATACTTCTGTAGTCAGTACCCTGTCTGGTGAAGACCAAAGTGACCAAAGCCTTCTCTGTCACCATAGCCACCCGTGACTCCACTTTCAGGGAATTATGTACATGGACTCTTCACTCCCCCAGCTCCACAACATTCCCCAGGGCCCAGCCGTTCACCCTGAAGGTCCCATACTGGCTCAACTCATAATGCAACACCACACTTATCTAAATGAAACCTTGTCAGCCATTCCTCAGTCCACATACATCGCTGATCAAGGTCTTGCTGCAATTCTTGATAACCATCTTCACTGCTTACAATACCACCGACCTACTGTTGTGTCATTTGCAAACTTACTACTCTTGTACATTCTCATCCAAATCGTTGAGATAGATTGCACACAGCATTGGGCTCAGCACCACTCCACGAGTTACTAGACCATCAGTCACAGAGTTCTGGCCCAAAAAACTAACTTCCACCACCACCCTCTGCTTCTGACCATGAAGCTAGTTGTTTATCCAGCTTTCCCTGCATCCCATGTCACCCAACCTCCCAAAGCATCTTTCCAAGCAGATCCCTATCATCGGCCTTGCAGGTCCATGTAGACTACGTCCACAGTAGACTATGTAGGACCATGTAGATGATGTCCACAATCCTGCCCTCATCAACCTTCTCAGTTACTTCTTCAAAAACGTAATCAAGTTCATGAGAGATCATTTCCCACATACAAAAACAATGCTGACTTTCCCTAATCAACCTGTCTATTAAAAACAAGACCCTTCTTCAGTCTGAAGGACTCGACCCGAAATGCCACCCATTCCTTCTCTTCGGAGATGCTGCCTGTCCCGCTGAGTTCTCCAGCATTTTGTGTCTATCCAAAAAAAATATATATATATATATATAAATTATATATAAAATTCCTCAGAATCCTCTGCAATAACTTCCCTCCCACAGATGTTAGGTTCACTGGTCTCTAGTTCCAACTGTTTGTTTTGTAGCCATTCATGAATAGAATGGCGAAATATTAGCGGTCATCCAATCACCCGTCACTGTAGCCGCCTCCAACAGTGAAGCTCAGACCGCAGCCAGGCCTGCAATTCCTGGAGTGCCCACGGACATAAATCATCAGGCCCGGAGATTTATCTACTTTCATATGACTTGGCAAGAACAAGGGGGTGAGGGGGAGGGTGAGGGGGTAAGGGAGGGAGGGTGAGGGGTGGGGGGGGAGAGGGGGTGAGAGGGAGGGTGAGGGGGTGAGGGAGTGAGGGTGAGAGAGGGAGGGTGAGGGGGTGAGGGAGGGAGGGTGAGAGGAGGGAGAGGGGGTGAGAGGGGTGAGGGGTGAGGGGGAGAGAGGGTGAGGGAGAGGGGGTGAGAGTGAGGGGGAGAGAGTGAGGGTGAGAGGGGGTGAGGGGGAGAGAGGGAGGGTGAGGGGTTGAGGGGGGGTGAGAGAGAGGGGGTGAGGGAGGGAGGGTAAGGGGGGGAGGGGGTGAGGGGGAGAGAGGGTGAGGGAGAGAGGGGGTGAGGGGGAGAGAGGTGAGTACCATGGCAGTACTACCACTGTCCTGGTTCAGTATTCGGGGCCCTTTGTGCCGATTCGTGGGTCGCTGATAAACGGAATAGTGGAAAACTGTCAGATTCAGATTCGCTCAGGTTTCTAAACAGCAAAAGTTACTGGATCCATTGTTCAACAGGGACTTTTTTTTTAAACAACTTCTTGTTCACAGAAATATTTTCTTGTAATTGTGAAATATTTATTCCCACTTGACTGGTAATTAGATTTTAATGTTTGCCAAAAGATTCTACTCTGACAGTTATTATTGAGGGAGGGCAGCCTCTGAGGCAGTGGCTGGAAACAAAAAGCAGTCCCATTATCTGCGAGCTACAAACACACAGAGCCACCTGTAACCCTCAAGGCTTCCTTGTAGATGTACTCTTCAAAGATTCACTTCAAACAGACTTCAGTCAACAGGGCAATGAGACAAGTGTGAGAGACATGCCCATACAGTGTTGGAATAAGGCCGGTTGTATGGACAGACGCATTCATGCATTACTGGTCAACCTTTGATGATCTCTACACTTTACATGATAATTGTTCAATGCCAGATAATTTTAGCCTGAATCAAGAAAAAATTCTGTACAGAATGTTCATACAAGTCTGAGAAACACTTGTCTTCCATAAATGTTTTTCTCTTTGGTCTGAGCATTGCCACAGTGGCACTGGACTAGACAGGGGAGAGGGAGAGAGGGAGAGAGAGACGGAGAGTGAGAGGGAGAGAGAGACACACAGCGAGAGAGGCAGAGAGAGTGAGACAGAGGGAGAGGGGGAGAGGGAGAGAGAGAGACAGAGAGTGAGAGGGAGAGAGAGACACACAGCGAGAGAGGCAGAGAGAGTGAGACAGAGGGAGAGGCCAAGTGAGAGAGAGAGACAGAGCGTGAGGGGGAGAGGGAGAGGGAGAGGGGGAGAGGGAGAGGGGGAGAGGGAGAGGGAGAGGGAGAGGGAGAGGGAGAGGGAGAGGGAGAGGGAGAGGGAGAGGGAGAGGGAGAGGGAGAGGGAGAGGGAGAGGGAGAGGGAGAGGGAGAGGGAGAGGGAGAGGGAGAGGGAGAGGGAGAGGGAGAGGGAGAGGGAGAGGGAGAGGGAGAGGGAGAGGGAGAGGGAGAGGGAGAGGGAGAGGGAGAGGGAGAAGGAGAGGGCGAGGGAGCGAGTCAGAGACAGACAGACAGAGAGAGACACAGAGAGACGCAGAGTGAGGCAGAGGCAGAGAGAGAGAGGCAAAGAGAGAGAGAGAGAGAGAGAGAGAGAGTGAGAGAGGCAGAGAGAGAGGCAGAGAGAGAGAGACAGCGAGAGACGCAGAGAGAGAGAGGGAGAGATAGAGAGAGAGAGACAGAGAGACAGAGAGCCTAGTCGAAGGAGGGAGCACCCTAGTCGAGTGAGCAAGGACCCTGTGTGGGAGACGACCCTGTCTCTGCGGACAGTCTGGCAGAGGTTGGCATGACTGTGCCCACACAGCCTAGCAGCCAGTGGGTAGTGTGTGGGTCTGAGGGGCCTGTACCTCCAGCAGCCAGTGGGTAGTGTGTGGGTGGAGTGTGTGGGTGGAGTGTGTGGGTAGTGTGTGGGTGGAGTGTGTGGCCTGCCAGCTCTTGTCCTCCAGCAGCCAGTGGGTAGTGTGTGGGTGGAGTGTGTGGGTGGAGTGTGTGGGTGCAGTGCTTGGCCTGCCTGCTCTTGTCCTCCAGCTCACAGCACTGACTCATCCTCGAGGTTTCCCTTCCACATCCTGGCAAATGATTGTATTTGTGGCGAAGGGTGGGAAGCATTTCTAATGGGTGCCGGCCACAATCCCCACACACGGGACAGACGCACAAAGCCAATGTGAAACCTCACCCATCAAAGTGTTATTGAATTAATTCATCACAACATTCAAATACAATTAGATTCTCCAACATTTAAAAAGGCGAATGTCAGGAATTTGAATGTAATGATGTCAAGAATGTTTTGCTCGCAAGTGTAATTCAATTGCTGAAATATGAATACATTTGTGAAGGGAATGCATGTGCTTTATTTTATGGGACCTGTTAAGCTGAATAAAGAAAGAAACAAGTAGAAGCTGATTTGGGATAAAATGATCGGCCATTAACCATTATAGTTTACGCTGTAATGGGGAATGTGGGTTACTGGAGGTATAGGAATGCCTCAGTACTGCCAGGACCAGCTTGAGGCAAGGAAGCTTCATGTTTACTTGCCTCACAGGATACAAGGAAAAGCAGAAAAGTATCAACTGGAGTTCAAGTTGTGAAAATTAACAGGAAATACCTGCAGGCAGGAAAGATGAAAGTGATGGCTGCTCACAAACAGGACTTGAAAGTGTAGCTTGAGAACATGAGGGACAGTTGGGTACTTGTATTTCAGGGTGTTAACAAGGGGAGAATAACTGTGTGCTCTCCAGTACTCAACTTAGTAGCTGTCCTCAGCTCTTGTGTTGCAGGTGCATTCTTCAACAGAATGCTCGCTTACTTGCTTAAAAAGATATTTAATAGGATGGCACGCCACAAGTCGAACAATCCAAAGATGACCATTTAATTAAAAGTCTCAAGTGCATTGCCTTTATCAATTAGTGGGAGCTTCATGTTGTGAACAGGTGTGTTTGGAGATAAAAATGTAAACAATTGAAGTGACATTTTACATATTCTACAATTAAATATGGCTTTAAAAATGGCAATCGAGTAGTTAAATTAGAAACGTAGAAAATAGGTGCAGGAGGAGGCCATTCGGTCCTTCGAGCTAGCACTGCCATTCAATATGATCATGGCTGATCATCCAGAATCAGTACCCTGTTCCTGCTTTCTTCCCGTATCCCTTGATTCTGTTAGCCCTAAGAGCTTTATCTAACTCTCTTTGAATACATCAGTATAATGAATTGAATATATTCAGTATGATCATGGCTGATCATCCAGAATCAGTACCCTGTTCCTGCTTTCACCCCATATCCCTTGATTTCGTAGAAAGACAGCAGTGAAGTGCTCTTCGTGAAGTGTTCACGTTGGTAGGCAAGTATACTTGAAGCAAGTAAACATGAAGCTTCCTTGCCTCAAGCTGGTCCTGGCAGTACTGAGGCATTCCTATACCTCCAGTAACCCAAAGATGCACATTCCCCATTACAGCGTAAACTATAATGGTTAATGGCCGATCATTTTATCCCGAATCAGCTTCTACTTGTTCTCTTCTTTATTCAGCTTAACAGGTCCCATAAAATAAAGCACATGCATTCCCTTCACAAATGTATTAATATTTCAGCAATTGAATTACACTTGCGAGCAAAACATTCTTGACATCATTACATTCAAATTCTTGAAATTCGCCTTTTTAAATGTTGGAGCGAGACAGAGAGGGACAGAGAGAGACAGAGAGAGAGACAGAGAGAGAGACAGAGAGAGAGACAGAGAGAGCCTGGTGTAAAATGAAAGTTGGGTGCAATGGTGACCTGATTGTGCTGTGCCACCTAATCCCCAGGGATGGCCCATCCCACTCTCAGAATGCAACACTCAAAGTGATTTTATCTGTGCAGAATATCCCCGGTCTGAATAGTTTTTAGGAAAGCTCAAAATTAATAGATTCCACACAACTTTGTAATTCACTGTACTAATCTTCTAAATCTACGAGGCTGTGGTTTCTCTAACAAAGTGCTTGTAATTTAGAATAAAGCTCCTGTGTCCACACTATGTGGGCATTGTCACAAATAGAAAAGCTTGTCGTTTTTAAAACCAGATTTTGTTCTTGCGCACATTACTTTTTGAGAAAATATCATTCATCAAAGCACAATTGGTTACAGCACATGCTTAAAATCTAAATCTTCCCGCAAAAGAAAACTTAAAAGACTTTAAGAAATTTCAGGCATATTCATAAAGAGCCATTAGGATTTAACGTGTGATTATTTACATATCTCAAAAATAAAACATCCATCTAAAAGTATTTCCCCACATTTAATGTGACTAGTGGGGTACCGCAAGGCTCGGTGCTGGGACCGCAGTTATTTACAATATACATTAATGACTTAGATGAAGGGATTAAAAGTAACATTAGCAAATTTGCAGATGACACAAAGCTGGGTGGCAGTGTGAACTGTGAGGAAGATGCTATGAGGTTGCAGGGTGACTTGAACAGGTTGTGTGAGTGGGCGGATGCATGGCAGATGCAGTTTAATGTGGATAAGTGTGAGGTTATCCACTTTGGTGGTAAGAACAGGAAGGCAGATTATTATCTGAATGGTGTCAAGTTAGGAAATGGGGAAGTACAAAGAGATCTGGGTGTCCTTGTCTGAAGAAGGGTCTCGACCCGAAACGTCACCCATTCCTTCTCTCCCGAGATGCTGCCTGACCTGCTGAGTTACTCCAGCATTTTGTGAATAAATCGATTTGTACCAGCATCTGCAGTTATTTTCTTATACTTAAAGTTAGCATGCAGGTACAGCAGGCAGTGAAGAAAGCTAATGGTATGTTGGCCTTTATGACAAGAGGAGTTGAGTTTAGGAGCAAAGAGGTCCTTCTGCAGTTATACAGGGCCCTAGTGAGACCGCACCTGGAGTACTGTGTGCAGTTTTGGTCTCCACATTTGAGGAAGGATATTCTTGCTATTGAGGGCGTGCAGCGTAGGTTCACTAGGTTAAGTCCCGGAATGGCGGGACTGTCGTATGTTGAAAGACTGGAGCGACTAGGCTTGTATACGCTGGAATTTAGAAGGATGAGAGGGGATCTTATTGAAACATATAAGATTATTAAGGGATTGGACACATTAGAGGCATGAAACATGTTCCCAATGTTGGGGGAGTCCAGAACCAGGGGCCAAAGTTTAAGAATAAGGGGTAGGCCATTACAAGGGCCATACAATGAACAGATAAAATCATAGAGTGATACAGTGTGGAAACAGCCCCTTTGGCCCAACATGCCCACACCGGCCAACATGTGCTAGCTACACTAGTCCCACCTGCCTGCGTTTGGTCCATATCCCTCCAAATCTGTCCTATCCATGTAGCGCTGAGGGGAATAGGCTTCTTGGGAGGGGTGAACTATGGGTGGAACAATACTGAACATGGCTTGGTCCACTAAATGTAGCTTGGAACTAACAGACGTCAGAGTCCAACTGCATGGAAACAGGCCATTCAGCCCACTATGTCCAAGCCTATCCTCCAGCAAGTGATAGCTTCAATGCTCACACGATCTGCACACCTATCAGCAACCCTGCTTCCACCATGTCAAGCTGCAAAATGTCCCCCATAAACCCCATGGAAATCTCTTACCCACCAACCCAAAATTTAAACCTATATCCTCCGGTTGTACTCACTGGTTCTGAGGGGGGAAAGTTCTGAGTAGTCTACCCTATCTAATAATTTCATAATTTTGTATACATCAATCGTGTCCCCTCTTAATCTCCTCTGCACCAGGGGAAACAGACCCAGCCTCTCCAACCTGCCCTCAGGCATCACCCTAGTGAACCTCCTCTGCACCAGGGGAAACAGACCCAGCTTCTCCAACCTGCCCTCAGGCATCACCCTGGTGAACCTCCTGCACCCAGCTTCTCCAACCTGCCCTCAGGCATCACCCTGGTGAATCTCCTCTGCCCTCTCCAGCTCTTTCACATCCTACAGTGCGGTGACCAGAGCTGCACCCAGAGCCCCAGCGGAGAGCTGAGGTTTTCCAGTTAATTTGCTGATATGTGTTGTGCAATATTGGATATGGAGAGTATCATTGTAAAGGTCTGCTGCACATCACAGAACACAATTTACCCAATTAAAATGAAGTTCTACAAAATCTTCGGCTGACCTTTCTGAAGCATAATGTGCATTTTTTGCAACAACTAAAATACAATGTCAATTCCAATTAACACTTTGCAAGAAATTTAAAATCAAACTGCTGTCAATCCAAATCGTATTACTGGGATCATATCTGAGATATTGTAAACAAGAACCAGGGGCCACAGTCTGAATAAAGGAGAGGCCATTTAAAACTGAGATAAGAAGAAACGTTTTCACCCAGAGAGTTGTGAATTTGTGGAATTCTCTGCCACAGAAGGCAGTGGAGGCCAATTCACTGGATGAATTTAAAACAGAGTTAGATAGAGCTCTAGGGGCTAGCGGAATCAAGGGATATGGGGAGAAGGCAGGCACGGGTTACTGATTGTGGATGATCAGCCATGATCACAATGTCAAGTCAAGTCAAGTTTATTTGTCACATACACATACACGATGTGCAGTGAAATGAAAGTGGCAATGCCTGCGGATTGTGCACAAAAAAGAATTACAGTTACAGCATATAAATAAAGTTAATAAGTTACTATAGTGTAGACAAAAATTCAGTCTCTGGAGTTATAAAAGTTGACAGTCCTGATGGCCTGTGGGAAGAAACTCCGTCTCATCCTCTCCGTTTTCACAGCGTGACAGCGGAGGCATTTGCCTGACCGTAGCATCTGGAACAGTCCGTTACTGGGGTGGCAGGGGTCCCTCATGATCTTACTTGCTCTGGATCTGCACCTCCTGATGTATAGGTCTTGCAGGGGGACGAGTGTAGTTCCCATGGTGCGTTCTGCCGAACGCACTACTCTCTGCAGGGCCATCCTGTCCTGGGCAGAGCTGTTCCCAAACCAGACTGTAATGTTGCCGGACAGGATGCTCTCTACAGCCCCAGAGTAGAAGCAATGAAGGATCCTCAGAGACACTCTGAATTTCCTCAGCTGTCTAAGGTGGTAAAGGCGCTGCTTTGCCTTACCCACCAATGCGGCAATGTGCGTTGCCCATGTCAGATCCTATGTGATGCGGACTCCCATGTATTTAAAACTGCTCACCCTATCCACAGTAGACCCATTTATCTCCAGTGACATGTACGTCCTTGGATGTTTAGCCCTTCTAAAGTCCACAATCAGCTCCTTCGTTTTAGGGACAATTAATGGCGGTGCTGGCTCGAAGGGCCAAATGGCCTCCTCCTGCACCTATTTTCTATGTCTATGACTAAATAAAAATCTGATTTTTTTTCTTTCAGGCATAATTATGAAATTATCCTTACCCACATCAGTCGTCATTGACAGGGAATCAATCTCGTCAGCTTTCTTCTTGGCCACTTCTGCCAGGGCCATTTCACCCTTATCCAAAGCTACATAATAAATGTCCTTCAAAATATGGAAAAAATATCAATTAATCCCAGACAAATTAAAGTAAAACAAAGTTTCCAGAACCATCAGGACAAATTTGAAAACTGCACTTTTCTAACCTAGTACAAATTTTGAAAACAATGCTCATTAAACAATCATTGTTCAATAATCAACATATTGTCATAGACAGAAAAACAGTCTGGCACGTGTGTGAACTTAGTCACACATCAAGCTCACTAGTTATTTAGTGTCTGATGAATAATGTCAACAGCATTTTTCTTTAGAAGCCTCGGCCAACATTGGCCAATTTGGCACAGCATGAAAAGTTAGAGTTATGATAACATTAAGAAAGATATATAATTGCAGTTGTTGCTTTACTGTAATATTTATGATGTATATATTTCATAACAATTGTGCTCCACAAATGAGCCACAAATCTTGCTGTCAAATCAAAGCCACACTCCTTCAGGCAGGCTTGGCTCTCTGATTGCTTCAAGTTAAAAATATTATCATTATTCATGGAGAACCACACCCTGACTTGCAATATTCTCCATCACAAACTGTAATTAGCAGAAGTAGATGCCTTTCATATTCAAATGGCTGCAAAATGGCAAGAACAACCTATGGTAAAAGCCAACAGGTTACCCACGTCGTGAATGGATCTGATCTTCACAGTGACACAGCAGCCAGCAGTCTGACCTGTGCACCAATGACAAACCACTGAAACTGTGGGAATACTCTGAGAGCAAAAACAAACTGTTGTTTGGGTAATGTTGGCAGCCGCTAGCAGTCCAGTACCTGTGGTGGCCTCACTGGAGGTCATTTACTCTGTAAATGGATCGATTGTAATCATGTGTTGTCTTTCTGCTGACTGGATAGCACGCAACAAAAGCTTTTCACTGTACCTCGGTACACGTGACAATAAACTGAACAAAAGGTCAGCTTCCACTACATACATGCAATCTATCTAACTTAGTCGCAGAACCTCTTGTGAAATGTTTCTTCTTCAATCAGTTATACGAGACACATGCATTCCTGAAATGAAGACAAAAAGTGTACTCTCTTTTGAATTATGATAATTTAATAATGATTCTCTGATTTTGATCAAATTATTCTTTCAAGAGTGAAGTTGTGCTTTAGGTAGGAAATCCAGCAACACCTTGCTGATTGTGAGATCAAGTGGCACCAACGATGAACATGCCATTCACACATTGACATGAAACAACTCAGCAACAGGACAATAGACAATAGACAATAAGTGCAGGAGGAGGCCATTCGGCCCTTCGAGCTAGCACCACCATTCAATGTGATCATGGCTGATCATTCTCAATCAGTACCCCATTCCTGCCTTCTCCCCATACCCCCTGACTCCGCTAACCTTAAGAGCTCTATCTAGCTCTCTCTTGAATGCATTCAGAGAATAGTCAATAGTAGTCAAGTTTTTTTGTCACATACACATAAATGTGCAGTAAAATGAAAGATTACCCACAGTCCAACAATAAGAGCAATAAAAATAAGCAATAACACCCACAATCATACACCACCATCAAACAAAAAAGAAACATCCATCACAGTGAGTCTCCTCCAGTCACCTCCTCACTGTGATGGAAGCCCAGAATGTCTTTTCTCTTCCCTGCCGTCTTCTCCCGTGGTCGGGCTGTTGAAGTTGCCACGTTCCAGGCCGCGCCGGACGGTGAAAGGTCCGCGGCGGGCCGACCCAAGCCCCGCGATCCGGGGCGGGAGAAGATGCTGCCGCTGCCGGAGCTCCTGGTGGCCCTTGTGGCTAAAGGGATCGGGGGTATGGAGAGAAGGCAGGTACGGGATACTGAGTTGGATGATCAGCCATGATCATATTGAATGGCGGTGCGTACAGGCTCGAAGGGACGAATGGCCTACTCCTGCACCAATTTTCTTTGTTTCTATGTTGCTATGTCGGCCCCCACCCAGGGCAGGGGCTGCGAGCTTCCGACGTCCACGCGGCTGGAGCCTCCACAGGCCAGTCCCAGGTGGAGGCCGCCAACTCCAGGTGCATGGCCGATGGTAGGTGGAGGCCGCCAGCTCCAGGTGCATGGCCGATGGTAGGTGGAGGCCGCCAGCTCCAGGTGCATGGCCGATGGTAGGTGGAGGCCGCCAGCTCCAGGTGCATGGCCGATGGTAGGCCGCAGCGGGAACGGAGACACCACCCAGAAACAAAAGGTCGCGTCTCTGCTCGGAAGAGACAATTTTACATTTACAGTCCCCCCCCCCCCATAGTACACACCCCAAAAAAACTACATCACATTTACACTACAATCAAGACAAAAAACAACATAAAAACACAAAGACAGACGGACTGCAGGTTTGCTGCAGCTGCTACGGCAGCACAGGCCGGAGCAAGCCTCCACTGCCTTCTGAGCAGAGAATTCCACAGATTCACAACTCTCTGACTGAAAACGTTTTTCCTCATCTCCGTTCTAAATGGCCTACCCCTTATTCTTAAACCGTGGCCCCTGGTTCTGGATTCCCCCATCATTGGGAACATGTTTCCTGCCTCTAACGTGTCCAACCCCTTAATAATCTTATACATTTCGATAAGATCCCCATAGGTCAACATGCCTGCAGTTATCCTGGAGCAGTGTGTCTCCCCCTAGCCCCACCATCACTATGTGTCTGTGTGTCTACCCCTTGCCCCACCATCACTGTGTGTCTGTGTGTCTCCCCCTTGCCCCACCATCACTATGTGTCTCCCCCTTGCCCCACCATCACTGTGTGTCTGTGTGTCTGCCCCTTGCCCCACCATCACTGTGTGTCTCCCCCTTGTCCCACCATCACTGTGTGTCTGTGTGTCTCCCCCTTGCCCCACCATCACTGTGTGTCTGTGTGTCTGTGTGTCTGTGTGTCTGTGTGTCTACCCCTTGCTCCACCATCACTGTGTGTCTGTGTGTCTGTGTGTCTGTGTGTCTGTGTGTCTACCCCTTGCTCCACCATCACTGTGCGTCTGTGTGTCTACCCCTTGCCCCACCATCACTGTGTGTCTACCCCTTGCCCCACCATCACTGTGTGTCTACCCCTTGCCCCACCATCACTGTGTGTCTACCCCTTGCCCCGCCATCACTGTGTGTCTACCCCTTGCCCCACCATCACTGTGTGTCTGCCCCTTGCCCCACCATCACTGTGTGTCTGTGTGTCTGTGTGTCTGCCCCTTGCCCCACCATCACTGTGTGTCTACCCCTTGCCCCACCATCAGGGGGGCCCGTGCTCACTGGAGCGCCGCTACGGCACCTCTGTAAAACAAAGCCAAACTAAACAGCGGGGGATTTTACCTATCGGGGAATGTAACAGTGGCCGCTCCACACCAGTGACAGCTCCAGCACCTGAACCATTAGCACTCAAACACTGGTCACCATCGCTGCAATCCTCCCAACTTCCACTCTTGATATCATGATTTTGATAAGTAAGAAACTGATGAAATAGATTTTCTTTGAGGCATTGTCTTTTCTATTTAAGTTGGTGTAAATCCAGCAGAATACTACAATGTAATTTCAAATCTATCACTGCACAGGTACTAGTCCTAACCAGGCAGACTAAACTAAATACTACAGACTGAAGAAGGATCTTGACCTGAAACGACACCTATTCCTTCTCTCCAGAGATGCTGCCTGTCCCGCTGAGTTACTCCAGTTTTATGTGTCTTTCTGCAGTTCCTTCCTGCACAGACTTCCACAGACACAGAGGTCAAACAAAACTAAAATCACACATTCTGAGCCTTTCATGCCTACTCAGGGCAATGTTTAAAGTGCCAACACAGTGCCAAACAGCAGGTCTCTGGCTGGCTTGTTTATGTTAGATGCACATGATGCCAGTTTCCAGAAGCAATAAACTGAATGAAAATGAAAGAAGTAGTAAGCTTTCCAAATGATAATGTGTTGTTGACATTTCATCATGAAGTCAACACAACATGTTCGAGTGCTGGTCACAAAAGAGCTGGATGCCTGATGAATGACTGCAGAATAACCAACAGGGACTTCATCATATTCTGATCTTTGAGATGCACGGGGAAACTTAATGACTTTGTACAATTAATAATCACTTTTTTTCTGAGATTGCGTTAATGTGTTAGAACGCCTTTACCTTGCCACAGTGCACACTCACATAGTTTCCCAACATGCTATTTTCTTTTCATTCTATTATTTACAATCAAAGCTTTAGCTTGGAAGGAGCAAGCTGTGATATGTAAGGAAGTCCATGCAAACTGAGTGTGGCCTTGTGGTGCAAAGTCTCCAGACACAAGGACCACATGCTGGGCTGTGCACAAGGCAACTAAAGGAAGACCAACTAAAGGTTAAATGTCAAAGCCTTTGAGTTTGAACTTTAGCTCTCTTGTTTTAAACATACTGGCAGAAGGTTTGATGATTTACTCGTGACACATTGAAACCTTTAGCTTCCTAAGCCTGCTCCAGTGCATTTTAGAGGATGGATTAGAAACAGTATGTATCTTAGACTGAAATGTGACAACTATGTACATCACCAACTAAACAAGGTGATAGTCCAAATATCCAAAATGGCACCTGCAAATACAAAACTGGACTAAGGTTAAGAAAATGTCAATATCAATAGCTCTTAGGTGTGCTTTTGGCTAATTTCATAAAGTCTGTGTCGCCAACAGTATGTCTGCCTTACTGCGTGTTTGAAGTTCTGGTTCACACTGATCTGCTTTTGAAAGTACAAATATACACAATGGTACAGATCTGGAACAGGCATGAGGAGCATGGAAATTACTCACCATGAACAGGTCTCGTGAACAAATATCTACTGCCAATAGAAACGCCTTCTCAAACCTCTGGTACCTGTCAAAGTATGGTAAACTATTAGAAAGGATTACTGTGAACATTTTTTATCAATATTTACCATGATACGATTAACTACAGGATGTGCCGGAACGGAACCAAGAATGCTGCCTGACCCGCTGAGTTACTCCAGCACTCTGTGAAACATCACCTATCCATGTTCTCCACAGATGCTGCCTGACCCGCTGAGTTACTCCAGCACTCTGTGAAACGTCACCTATCCATGTTCTCCAGAGATGCTGCCTGAACCGCTGAGTTACTCCAACACTCTGTGAAACGTCACCTATCCATGTTCTCCGCAGATGCTGCCTGACCCGCTGAGTTACTCCAGCATTTTGTGTCTATCTTTGGTATAAACCAGCATCTGCAGTTCCTTGTTATTAGAACTACAGAACAGTATCACATTTAATGAAAAGAAAGCCTATGTCCTGTGGCATTATAGACAAGGCCATAACAGTGGCTTCTGGCATTGATATGATCTGAGTGTCTGTACACAGTTTGAGCGCGGGGAGCAGGGTTGTCAATGGGTGGGCGATACATGCTACCTTCTCACCAGAGGGGGCAGTACCCGGGGAGCAGGGTTGTCAAACATTGGGGAATGGAAAACATTTTCAGGGGGTGGGGTATAAAATTATTAACCCCCTATGAAGTGGAACACTTCCACAGAAACTATTTAACAACTCTTGTATTTCGTGATAAAATTCAAAATTACTGCCAGAGTCAAAAATAAGCATAGCTACCTGGTAAAGCAAAGTCAGAGGGTATAATAGAAGTGGAATATTTAGATATTCAGTAGATCAAACTCCGAGGAAATGCATCCTGGTGCAAGTGATATCAATGACCATGTGCAACGAGTCCAAGCAGGAGCTTCAGTCTCACCCCCAATGCTCAGCAGCACCAACCGCTGGGAGATTCTTTGCAACGGCCTTTCCACACGGATAGACAAGTACACAGCATTGTTTTTTTTGGGCTTAAGGTTTCACTTGTTGAGAGCCCAAGATGGTACTCACGTGCGCTGGTACAGCTGCTTGCTTTCACCAAACACATCAGCCACTAAACAACGTGAATGGAACCGGGTTTAAGAACAAAGCATTAGAGGGAAATGGACCAAGCGCAGGAAGGTGGGACTGGAATATTGGGAATATTCACCAAAGAAAGCAGGGAATGGTGGATCACGTACAGGCATAGGAGATTAGTTTAAGTTGGCATCTTGTTCAGCACAGACCGTGCGGGCCAAAGACCTGTTCTTGTGCTGTACTGTTTTATGTTGCATGAATACCTAGTACTTGATGTGCATATATTCATAAATCTGTCAAAGTTACATTTCTGGGCAACCATGTGGTGTCAGGATGTTGATGGGATGGCGAGGCGATTGATTATGGAGAAGGTGACTGACATCTCTTACAAAGATAGCCATTGCCTGATACTGTGGGATGAACATTCTCACATCACAAAGAGCAAGTGTAGACGCATTTCTTTTTGAGAAATTGCATAGCATTTTGTGTTTGTCATTCCTCCTTCATAAGCAAGTAGCAATAAATGTTAGCTTTTACAGCGCGGTGGTCTGAGTAGCTGAAACCTTAATTAATCAGCATTTTCAAGTAAGCTTCAATTACAGGTCAGTTCACAACGTTGTTTTATCCCCAAGCTACAAAGTACACTGTGTGTGAAAGGCTGCCTCACACCCGGAAGAGCCCAGTTACGCTTCTGAAATTATATGAATCGACCTGGAACCAAATCATAAAGGTGATGAAACACACTACAGAGCAGAGATGCAGAACCTGGCGGACTGGTGCTCTGATAACAACCAACTCAGGAGGGGGAGGGGTGAGGCCAGGGTTACAGGGCGTTTCCCCCACAGGTACTGGGTGTGGGGGGGCGTGAGTGAGCGGGGGGGGGGGGGGGGGGGGGGGGGGCGTGAGTGAGCGGGGGGGGGATGAGTGGGCGGGGGGGATGAGTGGGCGGGGGGGATGAGTGGGCGGGGGGGGGTGAGTGGGTTGAGGCCTGAGGTTACAGTTCGTTTCCCCCACAGGTACTGGGTGTTCTGCTCCTGGGGCCGGCTGGGCACCACCATCGGGGGCAACAAGCTGGAGAAGATGTCGTCGCAGGAGCACGCGGTCGACCACTTCCTGGGCCTGTACGAGGAGAAGACGGGCAACGCCTGGCAGTCCAGCAACTTCACCAAGTACCCCAACAAGTTCTACCCGCTGGAGATCGACTACGGGCAGGTGGGTGGACCCCCCCCACTCCCACAGGTCTCAGCCCGGCCCGGCCACTATCCTCTCTGTCCCCTCTCCCGTCCCGTCCCCCCCATCTCCCGTCCCATCCCCGTCTCAGCCCGGCCCCCCGCTCTCCCGCCCCCCCTCCCATCCCCCGCTCTCCCGCCCCCATCCCATCCCCGCTCTCCCGCCCCCCTCCCATCCCCCGCTCTCCCGCCCCCCTCCCATCTCCGGCTCTCCCGCCCCCTCCCATCCCCCGCTCTCCCGCCCCCTCCCATCCCCCGCTCTCCCGCCCCCCTCCCATCCCCCGCTCTCCCGCACCCCTCCCATCCCCCACTCTCCCGCCCCCCGCTCTCCCGCCCCCCTCCCATCCCCCGCCCCCCCTCCCATCCCCCGCTCTCCCGCCCCCTCCCATCCCCCGCTCTCCCGCCCCCCTCCCATCCCCCGCTCTCCCGCCCCCTCCCATCCCCCGCTCTCCCGCTCCCCTCCCATCCCCCGCTCTCCCGCCCCCCTCCCATCCCCCGCTCTCCCGCCCCCCTCCCATCCCCCGCTCTCCCGCCCCCCATCCCATCCCCCGCTCTCCCGTCCCGTTAGACTCTGCTTGTACTCGCTGGAATTTAGAAGATTGAGGGGGGATCTTATAGAAACTTACAAAATTCTTAAGGGGTTGGACAGGCTAGATGCAGGAAGATTGTTCCCGATGATGGGGAAGAGAGTGATGAATCTGTGGAATTCTCTGCCACAGAAGGTAGTTGAGACCAGTTCATTGGCTATATTTAAGAGGGAGTTAGATGTGGCCCTTGTGGCTAAAGGGATCAGGGGGTATGGAGAGAAGGCAGGTACAGGATACTGAGTTGGATGATCAGCCATGATCATATTGAATGGCGGTGCAGGCTCGAAGGGCCGAATGGCCTACTCCGGCACCTATTTTCTATGTTTCTATAACAACCTGTCCCTAAACACCTCTTAGACCAAGGAGCTGATCATCAACTTCAGGAGGTTACATAATGGGGAATACGCCCTGATCTTTATCAACGGGGACAGTGTGCAGAGAGTGTCCAGCTTCAAGTTTCTGGGCACTCACATTTCGGAGGACCTAACATGGTCCAATAACACTGCTGCGCTGGTCAAGAAGGCACAGCAACCACTGTTCTACCTGAGAACACTGAAAAAGTCTGGTCTACCCCAACAGCTGCTGACGACATTCTACTGCTGCACCATAGAGAGCATCCTAACACATGGCATCCCTGTGTGGTACCTCAGCTGCACGGAGGCAGAGAGGAAAGCTCTTCAGCGGGTAGTCCATAGAGCTCAGAGGACCATCGGAACACAGCTACCAGCCTTGGAGGGCATCTACAACACACGATGCCTCAGGAAAGCCACCAGCATCCACAAAGACTCTTCACACCCCTGCAACAGTCTGTTCGAAGTTCTACCATCGGGCAGACGATACAAGGCCTTCTACGCCCACACCTCCAGACTCAGAAACAGCTTCATCCCCAGGCAGGGCCATAGCTGCTATGAACCGGTCCTGCTGAGTCCCCCCCCATGAACTGTCTCCTTCGGATGGTCACGTCACACAGCGACCCGGCACAGACCTATTTGCACTTTATACTGTTTTAACTGTTTCTAATTTTGTTTCTCTGGGTTGTCTAAATTTCTGTTGATTAGCTAATTAATTGATTGCATCGTATGGAAGTCGCATTCCCAATCTGGTTGTACTCCTGTACAATGACAATAAAGATGTCTTGTATTGTATTGTATTGTAATTTTCAATTGGATAACAGAATAAAACAAAACCAGTTATGTGACTGAATTTCTAGGTATTAATATTAGATTCAATAAATTCTTCAGTGTGAGCCTTAGCGATGGCTAGAATTGGAATGGTTAGTAGGTGCACTGTGCGTATTGCTGCACGCCTGAGATAAACAGTGGATAAACAGTGCAAGCTGATACCCATCGTGTTCACTGCTCCAGGGCAAGGGTGGACCACATCACAACCTAGTTGCAGCTTGTGACCAGAAAGGCCTCAGGGTCAGCTCAACAATATGTTCCCAGGTATGCCAGAGGCAAATGGCCTGCAAAATGCAGGAGCAAGCAAGCAAGCAATAGAAGACTTTGCTGAAGTGCTGAGCTAAAGTAGGGCTCTGTGGAGCTCAAACACTACACTGTTTAGGGCTCTGTGGAGCTCAAACACTACACTGTTTAGGCAAAACAGCCCAATCTATGTTAGAACGAAAGATGCACTCAGTTTTGCTTGAACGCTACAAAATCAAAGGTCTGTTTATTGTCACGTGTACCAATTAAAGTACAGTGAAACTCAATTATCATAATATTTATGGGAATATAAACAAGTGAGTAGGAAAAAAATTGCAGATGCTGGTACAAATCGAAGGTATCACAAAATGTTGGAGTAAGTCAGCAGGTCAGGCAGCATCTAGGAGAGAGGGAATGGGTGACGTTTTGGGTTGAGACCCTTCTTCAGACTGGTAGGCAGTGATGTCAACACTCACCTGAGCAGGTGGTGAAAGAAGCGGCGTGCGTAGCGGCTGATCGGATCCCGGTATTCTAACACAGTCGTGTCAGACAAAGGTCTCGTAGGCACGTAAAATGTTCCAAGAGCTGCTTCAAGATATGCTGCAAAATTAACACTACATTTCAGAAAGAAACTTGCAGCAAAACCAGAGAAAT
The DNA here is from genome assembly GCF_053455715.1 of Rhinoraja longicauda. Taxonomy (NCBI): domain Eukaryota; kingdom Metazoa; phylum Chordata; class Chondrichthyes; order Rajiformes; family Arhynchobatidae; genus Rhinoraja; species Rhinoraja longicauda. The sequence continues at coordinate 69,786,377 of NC_135961.1, read as the reverse complement.
TATTGCATTATTTCAAACTTAAAACTTATCCACCCAAAATCACAGGATATACAGTAAGTTGAAGTTATTAAAGTTAGTTGACAAATGGAACAAATTTGTGTTTTTTGGTTTTTGCTTTTAATAAGCGTGTAAACTTATTCCATTTATCTTTCACACTTGACCAAATTTGCAATTAAAAGCTTATTCAGGTATAACATTGTGTGAGGTAGGATTCTAGTGGCTGGGGTCTTGCTTCTTAAAAGACTCCAGTGTGATTACTAGAGGTCAACTACCCAGCCTGAGGACTCAGTCAGGGTTCCTTGGCACCACCATAGAAACATAGAAAAACTAGGTGCAGGAGGAGGCCATTCTGCCCTTCGAGCCATTCAATATGATCATGGCTGATCATCTAAAATCAGTACCCCATTCCTGCTTTTTCCTCCATATCCCTTGAATCATTTTGCCCTAAGAGCTAAATCTAACTCTCTCTTGAAAACATCTTCAGCTGCTTCATCAAAAACCTTCATTGAACAGTGAGTAGTACAGCGCAAGAACAAGCACTTCGGACCACAGTGTCTGGGCTGAAAATGCTGCCAAGGCCAACTCTGATCTGCCTGCACATAATCCATGTCCTTCCATGTAGTCAATCCAGCTTTAGAAAAGCTATTCATAGCATTCAAAGTTGAATGGTTTTCATTTCAATGCATGTAGTGTTTGTGATAGAGAAGCTGACGGTATTGATGGCAATATGCCAGTATAATCTGATAGAATGTCACGTTTATAGCAACATGGCTGCAGAGGGTCCAAGACTGAATGCTGAACATTCCAGAATGTTCCGAAAGGACAGGTCAAAAGGGAAAGGAGTAGGATTACATTGTTAATCAAAGGTACCAGAGTATCTTGATATAGAGGGACTGGACAGAAATATACAAGATGCTCGAGCCTCATGAGGTATTGTGTTCAGTTTTGGTCGACCCTGCTTTAGGAAAGATGCCATTAAGCTGGAAAACGTGCAGAGAAGATTCACGGGAATGTTGCCAGGGCTCGAGTGCCTGAGCTACAGGGAGAGGTTGGGCAGGCTAGGACATTGGCTAGGACATTATTCCCTGGACTGCAGGAGTCTGAGGGGTGATCTTTTAGAGATATCCTGGTTGCGATGGATGTTGGACCAAAGGGCTTGTGTTGTTTCACCTCCACTTGGCCCCATGAGCGTCCGACACTCTGACTTCATCCAAGATTCTCCCTGGTATTTGAAATGAGCTCATATTCTACTTCCTTCGCTTCCCATCCCCAGCAGCTGGCCTGTTGAGCCTATGCAAGAATTGTGTATGCTTTGAGAATGTCCCTCTCATAAGAACTGAAGTCTAGGCTGCTCAATCTCTCCTCACATGAGATCCCTGCCGTCGGAGGAACCAATTTGGTGAATATCTGGTAACATTTTGAATAAGACTGTGGTTTTTGACTGGTTGTATGACTTGAACATATAATTTAGACTGAGGCATCAGCTCACAGCAGATGGAATGGTGATTTGTTGGATGTTTTACACATCAGGTCAGCCCATTATTGGAGGATCTGGTGGTTCAGATGGCAAACCTCCCATGGCCATAATTAACAAAGTAAATGGTATTCAACAGATAACTCTTGCCCAGAAGCTGATCTGTCTGCATTGCATGCAGTTGCAGGCTCCTATACACCCCTCCAGCCTGCACCCGTCCCCACAGCTAATCCATACCCTCTCACCCTTGGTCCCATGACACACCCCCAGTCTCAGCACCACTTTCTACAGGTCACTGACCACTGCACCAGTGACCAGTACTAATTGCCCGCCCATAGCCCGCTTTAACTCCTTTGTAGCTGTTCAACAACAGGGCTCACGTCAGCTCCTATTCTGGGAATGCATCGGTTTTAATATGTTTATCAGAGTGTTTGAACCCCTCCTTATTCATATTCCTCCCTGCTGTCGATTCTAAAATTCTACAAGAAGTGCTCAGAATATTTGGTATTTCTCAGCTCAAGTCCCATGGCACAGCACTACAGGAACCAGGTCACTATTATCAAAACACACACGTCTTATTTTACGCAGGGAGAAGGCAAAGAGCAGAATTGACAGCAGAGTTCTATTAATGATTATTTCATGCATTCTCACATTCTCTCTCTGGTGTGAGTTTCTGCTTAAGGAGATGATCCACAATCGCAATGAGACAAGTGTAGCACAGTAGGCCTGCAGTGTTCCAATTCATGCCAACCAGGATATTAATAGCTTCCTCGATTTGCCCATAGCGAATATATTGGCAGATGAGTTCAGCAGGACCCATCCTTCCTTGCAATATGGCACCTGGCATAGGAAGAAATTCATTGTGAACCATTTCCAAAACTTCATGTTAAATTGAAGAAAACTACTGAATTAAATACTCCAGGTTCAGGCAAATGTCGCCATAGAGCTTCTTAACAATGAGGTCACTAACAAAACAGGTTAAATTATTTAGAAGTCGATTGATGCTGAGAATTCATTTGATCTTAGTAACAAGGGGTGACTGATTAGCGCACTGGATAACCTTGTAACTATGCAGAAGAACAAGACTCAGTGGTGCATGATTCTCAGTCCTACATCTCTTGACTTATAACAATGTAAAAATCTGGAACAGTTCAATAGTTACATCTGTAGATTTTTTTGTTTAAATCAGGGATTGGTAATGACAAAAAGTGTGAGCTGTTGATTGTAGATGTCCATCCTTTGTACCTGGGTGTTTGACCTTTTGTGGGTGGTGTGTTTCCAAATGACTGGCGTGGGAGAATGAAGTGACAGACAACTGATTGCCTAATTGATTTAAGAACAGTGCCCAGGGAAGCAGTCCAATTAAAATTACAAGCAGGCAATTAGCAGCTAAACTGTAAATCCTCTCTTGAAGCCTGCTGGCAATGAAAGTAAAATGATTTGTGCTTGCAAAATGAAGTAAAACCTGCATAATTCTGGGAAACAGGCATAAAACAAAAGACTGGGGAGGGCAGAGAGCTGTGCAGACATCTCCAGGAAGCAGAATGCCTCACAGGTACCCAGGTAACTTATCATTTTGTAATGTGCAGCATCTAGAAACATGCCACTGGAAGTATGTGTGCGTTTCAGCTGTAAACCACAGCCTGTGGCAAAGCCATGTCAGAAAAATCTGATTAAAAAAGTTATGTTTCTCAAAATGAGTTTAGAGGTAATGACAAATGGCCGTGTAGCCCGGAACATCCCATTAATTGGATACAGAAAGTTGGTCCCGAGATCACTTCTTCCTTGGCGATTTAAATCAAATAGGCATTACAAAACTCCAAAGACGTACAGGTATGTAGGTTAATTGGCTGGGTAAATGTAAAAATTGTCCCTAGTGGGTGTAGGATAGTGTTAATGTACGGGGATCGCTGGGCGGCACGGACTTGGTGGGCCGAAAAGGCCTGTTTCCGGCTGTATGTATATGATATGATATGATATGAAAATTTCTTGGGATTCATCTGTCCAGCGAGATCCTACTGTTTGCATTCATTTGTCATTCCTGTTTTAAGTATTTAGTTAACAACGGTGCTATTAAAATACTTTTGAAACATTTCACACAGGAGGGACACACAATTGAATACCAACTCCAGATATATTTCCTCTTGACTGTCCTTGTTGATTTTGTCCCTTGGCACCCACATTGCAGAAATCATAGTTTACATTACGATCTGCACTTTGCAGTTTGGTTGTCAAATCCCCACATACATAGAAACAAGAAACTCCAGATGCTAGTTTACAAAGGACAGGCAGCAGCTCGGGAGAACTTAGACAGGTGATGTTTTGAATCTGAAGAACCCGACCAGAAACATCACCATCCACATTCTCCAGGGATGTTGCTTGACCCGCTGAGTTCCTCCTGCACTTTATGTCCTAAATCACCACATACTGTGGATTTAACTATTGAACTTCCAAACTGATTCATGTTGACACCCAAAGTCTCCTGGCTCTATCGCAATGAGGTTCCCATGGGCCTATAGGCTTCATTGCTATTTATCCATCATAAACAACACATTATCTAACATTAACACGTTAATTAATAAACACATAGCACATTAACCTGCTCCAAAATCCCATTCTGCATCCACCTAACTTTATCTACAATGTTGATGCATTTCTTGCCAAAATAACAGCCTGGTGGTGAATTCCACTGTTCATAACACAAGGGTTTGGAGCTATTCTTGTGAAGTGCGAGCACAGGCATAATGCTGCAAATGGACCCATCTGCTGCCAGTGGCTGGAACTTTTTATTTGACATTTTTGTGATATATTTAAAACGATGTAACATAAATCTTTTCAAAACACAAAGTGCTGGAGTAACTCAGCAGTCTGAAGAAAGGTCTCAACCCAAAATGTCACCTATTCCTTTTCTCCAGAGATGCTGCCTAACCCGCTGAGTTACTCCAGCATTTTGTGTCTGTATTTAGTTTAAACGAGCATCTGCAGTTCCTTCCTACACAGGTCTCTGGAGGACATGGATAGGTGACATTTTGGGTCGGCATCCTTCTAAAGGCTTATTCAGTCTGCAGAAGTGTAGAAACAAGGAACTTCAGATGCTGGTTTACAAAAAGACACAGTGCTGGAGTAACTCAGCGGGTCAAATAGCATCCTGGAGAACATGGATAGGTGACATTTCGAGTTGGTACCCTTCTTCAGAACGGGAACGTCACCTATCCATGGTCTCCAGAGATGCTGCCTGACTCACCGAGTCACTCCAGCACTTTGTGTTAGATGCAAGATTCTAGCAATTGCAGTTCCTATGTCTCCATGAATCTTTAAATGGTTGGAAAATAAAATTCTAATAAACAGGTTTAAAATGCCAAAAAATTCTATTCCTTTTTCGTACATTTTATGCATAACATGAACTGAAAATGAACAGTGATCTTAACACCTGTTCTGTGCAACAGATTAAATGAAATTCCTAATGATGTTGATGTTGCTAATTTGACATTTACACATTCCCTTCCTGGGCTGCTTAACCTTTATCATACAGATCCTAATAATTCAAATTAATACCACATTCTTTTTACATATTGCAAAGTATATTACAGGGAACGATAGAATATTCCATATTGTAAATTCAGAAATGCCAATAGATTGGAAGATAAGTTAAGCTATTTGAAGCATAGTTTTCTTTCAGGAAGTATTACAAAGGACAAATGCATTACTACATTTCCAGTGCTCACCTAATTTTAGACAAAGGACTCCAACAGGCCCTTTGTCAAACCTTAGAAAGAGGAGATCATGGACACTGAGACTGTCAATGTTTGGAGACGTAACTTGAGGAACTGTCCACTGAATTTGGGCCATTCTGCTTGTTACAGCAAAGTATTGGCTGAGCTGAAGTTTGGTAACAGGTTTTACATCGTCTGCAAGTAACTGCATCTTCACTGGTGACAATGCCACGTCGTAGCACTGAAGTTCACCTTGACAGCTGCCCACTATAATTACCGCACCATCAGGATGCCATTCCATCATGGAGGGGCTAAGATCAGCTTGAGCCAGCAATGTCACCCTGCGATAAGCATCATACAAAACCAGTGAGGAATCCTCACAGCCGAGGACAAGCTTGTCTTGTGTAATATTGCTGCTGCAGCAGGTGGCTTTGGAGCTCAGTGGGATGCTAATGACAGCCACACGCTGGAACTTATTCCGAGCACACTCGTAAATGCAGCTGTCTGCCATTGGCTCTTTGTCCAGACTGACGAAGCATTCTACCGTATGGACCTGGTTTGCTTGATTAATGCTAAAACCAGCATCCAGTGGATCACCTTCTGTGCGTAGAAAGCTTAAAATCTGAAAATGAAAATGAAACAGTGTACAAATTAAATAAAGCAAATAATTAATATCACGGTTGAATAGTTGCTTTGCTAGTTCCACTTATAGACAATAGACAATAGACAATAGGTGCAGGAGTAGGCCATTCAGCCCTTCGATTCACTGTGATCATAGCTGATCATTCACAATCAGTACCCCGTTCCTGCCTTCTCCCCATACCCCCTGACTCCGCTATCCTTAAGAGCTCTATCTAGCTCTCTCTTGAAAACATCCAGAGAATTGGCCTCCACTGCCTTCTGAGGCAGAGAATTCCACAGATTTACAACTCTCTGACTGAAAAAGTTTTTCCTCATCTCCGTTCTAAATGGCCTACCCCTTATTCTTAAACTGTGGCCCCTTGTTCTGGACTCCCCCAACTTCGGGAACATGTTTCCTGCCTCTAACGTGTCCAATCCCTTAATAATCTTATATGTTTCAATAAGATCCCCTCTCATCCTTCTAAATTCCAGCGTATACAAGCCTAGTCGCTCCAGTCTTTCAACATACGACAGTCCCGCCATTCTGGGAATTAACCTAGTAAACCTACGCTGCACGCCCTCAATAGCAAGAATATCCTTCCTCAAATTTGGAGACCAAAACTGCACACAGTTCTCCAGGTGCGGTCTCACTAGGGCCCTGTACAACTGCAGAAGGACCTCTTTGCTCCTATACTCAACTCCTCTTGTCGTAAAGGCCAACATGCCATTTGCTTTCTTCACTGCTCGCTGTACCTGCATGTTAACTTTCAGTGACTGATGAACAAGGACACCCAGATCTCGTTGTACTTCCCCATTTCATAACTTGACACCATTCAGATAATAATCTGCCTTCCTGTTCTTATCACCAAAGTGGATAACCTCACATTTATCCACATTAAGCTGCATCTGCCATGCATCCGCCCACTCACACAACCTGTCCAAGTCACCCTGCAACCTCATAGCATCTTCCTCACAGTTCACACTGCCACCCAGCTTTGTGTCATCTGCAAATTTGCTAATGTTACTTTTAATCCCTTCATCTAAGTCATTAATGTATATTTAAATAGCTGCGGTCCCAGCACCGAGCCTTGCGGTACCCCACTAGTCACTGCCTGCCATTCTGAAAGGGCAATACACGAAAGAATGGCAGATGTCCTTCCCTGAAAGCTGTTGTGGAACTAGTTTGCATTAATGACAATCCAGTGCTATAATTGTTAATGGTACTTAATCTAGCTTTTTATTCAATTACTTGTATTTGTATTCCACAGCTGTCATGTTGGAAATGGGGCTCGCTGCCCTGGACCAATGATCAGAACAACATACTGCCTGAACTCAGGCCTGGAAATACTCAATGCCTCAAAACCACAGACTCACCTCCACACCATCTAGGATCACACAGTGCAAAAGAAAAACAATCAAAGCCTCAGTAGGCACAAAAGCTCAAAGATCATTGTCCCAGTCACAAGGCCTCCCACATCATCCCATTGGCATATTTCAAGCAAGATTTCAAGCAAGATTTCAGTGCAAACTTCCTGTTGCATTGACGAAACCAAAGAGCATATGTGCACAGAGTTAAAATTATAGAAACTGTCCCAAAATAACAAACAAATTCCATTTGTTTGAGATGTACATAAATTGGAAAATACACAAATCACTTGATATGGTACTGGTGCTGTAAGCAGTATTGTAATGAGTGGCATCACTTAAGACTGACAAAAACACTTGCTAAAAGGGGGGGAGAGAGAGGGAATATGTGTGCATGTCAGATGTTTGGATTTAATAATATTAAGGAAGTTCGTCATATCTAGGAAGGGTCCATAATTCAATAATAGGTGCTCGTAATCTATAGACGTCTTGTGATTAGTTTGAAGTGGAATTTAATTCTTAATCCTCTTTGCAAAGAGACAATGTATACTTACTGCACGTGGCTCGCAAAGAGATAGGTTCCTTCTGCTAGTGTTCTACAATAGACACACAGATGGGATAGGTTCAAGCTGACAATGACATTTACCACATAAGGAACCATGAGCCTTTTCTGCTTTCGGTTTAGTTTAGTTTAGTTCAGATGTACAGCGCGGAAACAGGCCCATGGGCCCACTGAGTATGCTGACCAGCGATCACCCTGTCCACTAGCACTATCCTACAGACTAGGGACCATTTACAGAAGCCAATGAACCTATACACTGCATGTCTGTGGGAGGAAACCGGAGCACCCCGAGAAATCCCACGCGGTCATGGGGAGAAGGTATAAACTCCATACAGACCGCACCCGTAGTCAGGATTGAACCTGGGTCTCTGGCTCTGTGATGCAGCAACTCTACCGCTGCGCCACCATGCAGCCCTGATGATGTAATTGCTTACGTTTTACCAAGGCCAGTTACTCTCTTCTCACCCTTGGCATCCAGGTCTTTGGTCCATATTTGGATTGTCCATGAAGACATCTGGAACGGAAGTTGTGGCGATAACCAAACTCAGCATGAATCAGGAGGCAAATCGTGCATGAAAGCTACTTTACAGAACTGTCAGCAATACCTGCCATCACTTTGCAGAAGATTGAGAATAAACGGATTGAGTGGCAGTTAACTAAACGTAATTAGTCCCACTGCTTGTGAACAGATCATACGTAGGTGATATTTAGTATTGTTGCATTAATGCCAGTGTTGCTCGGCATTGGTATATTTCTGTAACATCCACCAAGTTACATAGAAAAAAAGTGCAAGAGCTGTAACAGGGTGGATTCAAAGTTCAAGATTTTATCCTTAGCTTACGAGAGGTCTCTTCAAGAATCTGATTGCAATGGCGAGGAAGCTATTGTGAATCTGGCAGTATTTGATTTCCAGCTTTTGTATCTTCTACCCAATAGTTTTGTGATCATCCTTACTATTGACTCGTTATAATTCCAGATTATTAACTGAATATTTGATGGGTGCCATGGTGGATGTGAATGAATGGGGTCACGAGATCATTACACTCGGCCTGGGCAACTAGCTGTGTAATTTAAGCTGCATCACCACCCTACCTGAATATGCAGTGAACCATCTGTAAGCTCCTTTCTGCTGCTGCTATTGCAAAGATAAGAACCGAAGAACTGACACAAGACATCCCAGGATTAGCTGTAACTGAAACGGAGCATATCAAACTATCCTACACAAATGCACAAATGCGAATGCTTGGAATTTGTTTTGGGAAACTGAATAGCAAAAGTATCCTGTGATTTCAAAATGCTCTTCTCGTTCAGCATGTTGGGAAATGAACAAGAGTTACAAATGATTTGATCTAACACTGCGCACTGATAAAGGATGAACTGATAATGCAACAGTTAAAGGGCCTTCAGGGAACAGTGCTCAGAATATGATAACATTTTATAAAAGACCGATACTGACAAAGAGCAACAAACATACCGCTGGTGGCACAGTGGTGGTAGTGCTGGTGGCACAGTGGTGGTAGTGCTGGTGGCACAGTGGTGGTAGTGCTGGTGGTAGTGCTGGTGGCACAGTGGTGGTAGTGCTGGTGGTAGTGCTGGTGGCACAGTGGTGGTAGTGCTGGTGGCACAGTGGTAGTAGTGCTGGTGGCACAGTGGTGGTAGTGCTGGTGGTACAGTGGTGGTAGTGCCGGTGGCACAGTGGTGGTAGTGCAGGTGGCACAGTGGTGGTAGTACCGGTGGCACAGTGGTGGTAGTGCCGGTGGCACAGTGGTGGTAGTACCGGTGGCACAGTGGTGGTAGTACCGGTGGCACAGTGGTGGTAGTACTGGTGGCACAGTGGTGGTAGTACCGGTGGCACAGTGGTGGTAGTACCGGTGGCACAGTGGTGGTAGTGCCGGTGGCACAGCGGTGGTAGTGCTGGTGCCTCACAGCGGTGGTAGTGCTGGTGGCACAGTGGTGGTAGTGCTGGCGGCACAGCGGTGGTAATGCCGGTGGCACAGTGGTGGTAGTGCTGGTGGCACAGCGGTGGTAGTGCTGGTGGCACAGTGGTGGTAGTGCTGGTGGCACAGTGGTGGTAGTGCTGGGTCCTCACAACGCCCAAGACCCGGGTTTGATCCTGACTACGGATGCTGTCTCTGCAGTACTTTCTCCCCGTGACCTGCGTGGGGTTTCTCTGGATGCTCCGGTTTCCTCCCACATTCCAAAGATGTGGAGGTTTATAGGTTAATTAGCTTCTGTAAATTGTCCCCTGTGTAGGACAGAACTAGTGTAAGGGTGATTGTTGGTCGGCACAGACCCGGGGGCACAGTTTGTTCCCACTCTGCATCTGGAAGCTGAGCAGTATCTGTGGAGGCATAGTTGATGCTGCAGTCAAGACCCTGCACCAACACCAAGAGTGGAAAGTGCAGATGCCGGTATTAGAGATGAGAGGGGTGGGTGAGGTAGGGGCTGACAAGTGATAGGTGGATCCAGGTGAGGAGGGGTTGATGGGAGAGGGAGGGGTGGAGATGGTGACAGAGGTGATTAGTGGAGACAGCAAAGGGCTGCAGTCCATGGAATGTGGTAAGAAGGGGAGGTGATGAAGGGAAGCAGAGGAAGGACAGATGCTGCACAGGTGGAAACAGTGGGAGGGACAGGGCACTGAGGATTTACAGGGTGTACCTGGCAGAAACCCACTGACGTGATGTAGTGGGCTTTCTGAAGGCCTGTGATAAGGTGCCACACAGGTCTGCTTAAATTAATGTGTCAGCAATTCAGAAGAGAGACGAGGCTCCATTTCTTCACCCAGAAGCTAATGAAACAGACTGCCTCACTGTGTTCAACACAAAGGTCAATCCTTTACCTGACACTGAAGGGAAATGACGAATATGGGTTAGTACAGGGAAATGGTTCTGAGGTTGAAGATCAGGCACAATCTTACTGACTGGCTGGAGAGACAACAAGCGCGGTAGCCCACTCCTGCGGTAGCCCACTCCTGCGGTAGCCCACTGTTGGGGTAGCCCACTTTTGGGGTAGCCCACTGTTGGGGTAGCCCACTCCTGCGGTAGCCCACTCCTGCGGTAGCCCACTGTTGGGGTAGCCCACTGTTGGGGTAGCCCACTGTTGGGGTAGCCCACTGTTGGGGTAGCCCACTGTTGGGGTAGCCCACTCCTGCGGTAGCCCACTCCTGCGGTAGCCCACTCTGGCACAATCTTACTGACTGGCTGGAGAGACAACAAGTGCAGTAGCCCACTCCTGCTTCTGTGCGTCATTCCGTCCAACACGTTATTCGTTTCTCATCCAAAGTAAAACTGACCTTTGTGATATTTATTTCTGATTCAAACAAAGATAACAGATGATGCCACACAACTTGCAGTGCACAGCAGATTGCCAAGTTACATGCGGAGAATTACTGTCAAATCAACATCTGAACTGATCCCTTGCAATTAAAAATGTACAATATTTTAGACGACCCCTCATCTTCATCTTGCATTGCTCCCAATTGGAATGAGGAATACTGATTCTACAGCGTACGGATGGAATTCATGGCCTTTGGGAATCCAGCTTTAAGGAGTGTGGTTGTCTCTCTGTGAACTGAATGCATTCAGAAACACCCTTGGACATGATATTCAGTTCAATTAGTGCACCCAACCATTTAGTTTTGGCTCCAATGCCTTCAATTGTTACCAGAAGTTCCCCAAGTCAGAGGGTGGTGAAGGTGTGGAATTTTCTGCCTCAGAAGGCAGTGGAGGCCAGTTCGTTGGATGCTTTCAAGAGAGAGCTGGATAGAGCTCTTAAGGATAGCGGAGTGAGGGGGTATGGGGAGAAGGCAGGAACGGGGTACTGATTGAGAGTGATCAGCCATGATCGCATTGAATGGCGGTGCTGGCTCGAAGGGCTGAATGGCCTACTCCTGCACCTATTGTCTATTGTCTATTGTCTATTGTCTATCTATTCTTGGTCTAATAGTTTTCATCAACACGTTAGAGGCAGGAAACATGTTCCCAATGTTGGGGGAGTCCAGAACCAGGGGCCACAGTTTAAGAAAACAAAAGATGAAGCATATAAATTAGCCAGAAAAAGTATCATACCGGAGGACTGGGAGAAATTCAGAGTCCAGCAGAGGAGGACAAAGGGCTTAATTAGGAAAGGGAAAATAGATTATGAGAGAAAACTGGCAGGGAACATAAAAACCGACTGCAAAAGCTTTTATAGATATGTGAAGAGAAAAAGACTAGTTAAGACAAATGTAGGTCCCTTGCAGTCGGAAACAGGTGAATTGATCATAGGGAACAAGGAGATGGCAGACCAATTGAACAACTACTTTGGTTCTGTCTTCACTAGGGAAGACATAAACAATCTGCCGGAAATAGCAGGGGACCGGGGGTCTAACGAGATGGAGGAACTGAGGGTAATCCAGGTTAGTCGGGAAGTGGTGTTAGGTAAATTAAATGGATTAAAGGCCGATAAATCCCCAGGGCCAGATAGGCTGCATCCCAGAGTGCTTAAGGAAGTAGCCTCAGAAATAGTGGATGCATTAGTGATAATTTTTCAAAACTCTTTAGATTCTGGAGTAGTTCCTGAGGATTGGAGGGTAGCTAATGTAACCCCACTTTTTAAAAAGGGAGGGAGAGAGAAAACGGGGAATTATAGACCAGTTAGCCTAACATCGGTAGTGGGGAAAATGCTAGAGTCAGTTATTAAAGATGTGATAGCATCACATTTGGAAAGTGGTGAAATCATCGGACAAAGTCAGCATGGATTTATGAAAGGCAAATCATGCCTGACAAATCTTATAGAATTTTTCGAGGATGTAACTAGTAGAGTGGATAAGGGAAAACCAGTCGATGTGTTATATCTGGACTTTCAGAAGGCCTTCGACAAGGTCCCACATAGGAGATTGGGGTACAAACTTAAAGCACACGGTATTGGGGGTTCAGTGTTGAGGTGGATAGAGAATTGGTTGGCGGACAGGAAGCAAAGAGTAGGAATAAACGGGTCCTTTTCGGAATGGCAGGCAGTGACTAGTGGGGTACCGCAAGGCTCAGTGCTGGGACACCAGTTATTTACAATATATATTAATGATTTGGACGAGGGAATTGAATGCAATATCTCTAAGTTTGCGGATGACACGAAGCTGGGTGGCAGTGTTAGCTGCGAGGAGGATGCTAGGAGGCTGCAGAGTGACTTGGATAGATTAGGAGAGTTGGCAAATGCATGGCTGCTGCAATATAAAGTGGATAAATGTGAGGTTATCCACTTTGGCGACAAGAACAGGAAAGCAGAGTATTACCTGAATGGTGGCCAATTAGGAAATGGGGAGATGCAACGTGACCTGGGTGTCATGGTGCACCAGTCATTGAAAGCAAGCGTGCAGATGCAGCAGGCAGTGAAGAAAGCGAATGGTATGTTGGCATTCATAGCAAGAGGATTTGAGTATAGGAGCAGGGAGGTTCTGCTGCAGTTATGCAGGGCCTTGGTGAGACCGCACCTGGAGTATTGTGTACAGTTTTGGTCTCCTAATCTGAGGAAAGACATTCTAGCCTTAGAGGGAGTACAGAGAAGGTTCACCAGATTGATCCCTGGAATGGCAGGACTTTCATATGAAGAAAGACTGGATAGACTAGGCTTATACTCGCTGGAATTTAGAAGACTGAGGGGGGATCTTATTGAAACATATAAAATTCTTAAGGGGTTGGAGAGGCTAGATGCAGGAAGATTGTTCCCGATGTTGGGGAAGTCCAGAACCAGGGGTCACAGCTTAAGGATAAGGGGGAAGTCTTTTAGGACCGAGATGAGAAAACATTTCTTCACACAGAGAGTGGTGAGTCTGTGGAATTCTCTGCCACAGAAGGTAGTTGAGGCCAGTTCATTGGCTATATTTAAGAGGGAGTTAGATGTGGCCCTTGTGGCTAAAGGGATCAGGGGGTATGGAGAGAAGGCAGGTACAGGTTACTGAGCTGGATGATCAGCCATGATCATATTGAATGGCGGTGCAGGCTCGAAGGGCCGAATGGCCTACTCCTGCACCTATTTTCTATGTTTCTATGTTAAGAATAAGGGGTAGGCCATTTAGAACGGAGATGAGGAAAAACTCTTTCAGTCAGAGAGTTGTAAATCTGTGGAATTCTCTGCCTCAGAAGGCAGTGGAGGCCAATTCTCTGAATGCATTCAAGAGAGAGCTAGATAGAGCTCTTAAGGATAGCGGAGTCAGGGGGTATGGGGAGAAGGCAGGAACGGGGTACTGATTGAGAATGATCAGCCATGATCACATTGAATGGCGGTGCTGGCTCGAAGGGCCGAATGGCCTCCTCCTGCAGCTATTGTCTATTGTCCCTCAGAAGCACCGTTCAAGTACACAGCATTGGCTTCCTTTCTTGAGCAAATGACATTGAACTTTACCTCCTCAGCACTTCTCTTAAACCTTTCAGGACCTCTGAATTATCATTGATACAAAAAGCTGGAGTAACTCAGCAGGCCAGGCAGCATCTCTGGAGAGGAGGAATGGGTGACATTTCAGGTCGAAACCCTTCTGACTTTGAATTATCAATCAGTGTATAGGACACTCCAGACTGCATCAACAGAATGAAATAATGACTTTGATCAAAGTTACTCACTTCAAACTCTGCTATTAAGTAAATCTGCTCCTTCATTATTGATTCCATCTCTCTCACTTTCAACTGAAACTAAATGAATTGTTCCCAGTCTGATGTCATGTGCAATTGTGAGTGAGCTTTGAACCTTAAATATTCAACATCATTGATTTCCACTTCCACAGTGTCACCTGACTGCAGTGTTACTTCTGTCTTCCTGCTGCAGAAATCCCCGCTCGTGCCTGTAACTCCAGGATCCACAGCAAATCCCTGCTCATGTCTGCAACTACAGGCTGCACTGCAAATCCTCACTCATGCCTGCAACTCCAGGGTCCACTGCATGCTCTCCTGGGGGGCTTTCCTTCTGCTACTCTCCTAAACTTCAGGCCATTCAAAATTTGACACTTTGAGACTTGCAAAGAATTCCCTTCACCCATGACACTTCAATGGATTTTGTTCTCCAACTATTTAATTAAACTGTAGACACAAAATGCTGGAGTAACTCAGCGGGACAGGCAGCATCTCTAGAGAGAAGGAATGGGAAGGAATGGATAGAAGAAATTGTTCTGAAATGCCAACATGTGACCAAACTGTCATCTTGGGGAACTGAAAGATACATCACCACTCGGCCCGGTTTTCCATTCCCTTGAGGTGCCCAGTGGACAAACACTGTGCTCATTATACTGCCCTCTCTCAGTACAAGTGTCAATCCGTGGTAGCTGCTTCAATCACCAGCTGAGGTAGCACATTCCACAATTTCACACTTCTCTTGTACTCCAACTTTGGCAATATTGCCTCAGTTTAGAAAGTATTGAAAGAATCCTTTTTAACAGACGTGAAAATGTTAGAGTAATGGCATCAGAACCCTAGAATGTACCCTGGGACAGCAATGGCTGAGTGATCACCTACACAGACTCATGAGGTGCCGGTCCACCCATGGACAGTACTTTGACTCTCTAGAAAAACTTCCTGGTTGGAACGGCAAAAGTGGAAACATAGTGTGAATGTAACAGCTAGTACATGAATCGATTATCAGCCCCCACCAGCCTCTGTTGTGCTCATCAGATGGGAATCATTACAATTTCCTTCTGTACTTAGTAAAGGATGCAGCAAAGTGACCTGGGGCATCCAATGCAAACCAGTGGACTGCCTGCTGTGTTAAATGATGTCCAATATTCAGGTAGAGCATACCAGAAATTGGTGGGAAAAATGAGCACATCAAGGGGGTTTTATGTGAAGGGAGTTAGAAACATGGAAACATAGACAATAGGTGCAGGAGTAGGCCATTCGGCTCTTCAAGCCAGCACCGCCATTCAATATGATCATGCCTGATCATCTAAAATCAGTACCCCGTTCCTGCTTTTCCCCCCATATCCCTTGATTCATTTAGCTCGAAGAGCTAGATCTAACTCTCTTGAAAACATCCAGTGAATCAGCCAGATTCACAACTCTCTGGATGAACAAGCTTTTCCTCGTCTCAGTCCTAAATGGCCTACCCCTTATTCTTAAACTGTGAGTAGACAGAAAATGCTTGAGTAGCTCAGCGAGTCAGGCAGCATCTCTGGAGAAAAGGAATGGGTGACGTTTTCGGTCGAGACCCTCAGACTTTCTGGACTCCCCCAACATTGAGAACATTTTTCCTGCATCTAGCCTGTCCAATCCTTTACGAATTTTATATGTTTCTATAAGATCCCCTCTCATCCTTCTAAACTCCAGTGAATACAAGCCCAGTCGACCCATTCTTTCATCATATGTCAGAAAATAGGAGAGAGATGAAAAGAGATGAGATGATTTACGAATGAGTGGAGGAGGTGGAAGAGCTTGTAAGGTAAGAGAAGAGCAACCCAAAGCGCCATGACACCAGCACTAGCCCGTGACTCTGATGAATGCTACTGTTATTGAGCTGGTCACCAAGTACTGGCAGTCCAAAACATCTGCACACATAAATAGCCATGGTTAGAGCTAACACAACTGCAGTGGATGAACACTGCTGCAAGACTTTCATTGTATCTGTACCTCACTGTGCTTGCATCTGTCAATAAACTCGACTTTGCTTGACTACTTTCCCCACACGTGGCATTTATGATTACGTAACTTCTCCAACACTGACAAGAAAGATGCGAGTATAAATAGAGCCCGTCAAAGCTGAAACGTTACTGAAAGTATTAAATCAGAGAAACGTAGGGGGTCTTGTACAACAATCCCTTTTCTAATGAGGCTGTGTGCAATCATAGGCCACAAAATCTTCATGGGCATCAAGTCAAGTATTGGTTCTCTTATCCTTTGACTTAAACAATTGATTATTCACAAAAACAATGACAGTGACAAGCATGAGAGAGGACTTAATCTGCAATAGACATAAGACAATAGGTGCAGGAAGAGGCCATTCGGCCCTTCTATTCAGCACCACCATTCAATGTGATCATGGCTGATCATCCACAATCAGTACCCCATTCCTGCCCTCTCCCCATACCCCCTGACTCCACTATCATTAAGAGCTCTATCTAACTCTCTCTTGAAAGCATCCAGAGAATTGGCCTCCACTGCCTTCTGAGGCAGAGAATTCCACAGATTCACAGCTGAGTGCAGCACTTCAGAAAAGACCAAACAACATAGCAAGGGGGATGCTGGAGTAACTCAGTGGGACATGCAGCATCTCTGGAGAGAAGGAATGGGTGATATTTAGGGTCGAGACCCTCAGAATCAAAGAAAGATATGTGCAGGAGTAGGCCATTCGGCCCTTCGAGCCAGCACAGCCATTCAATATGATCATGGGTGATCATCTAAAATCAGTACCCCGTTCCTGCTTTCTCCCCATATCCCTTGATTCTGTTAGCCCTAAGAGCTAAATCTAACTCTCTTCAAAACATCCAGTGAATTGGCCTCCACTGCCTTCTGCGGCAGAGAATTCCACAGATTCACAACTCTCTGGGTGAAGAGGTATTTCCTCATCTCAGTTCTAAATGGCCTACCCCTTATTCTTAAACTGTGACCCCTGGTTCTGGACTCCCCCAACATCAGGAACATTTTTCCTGCATCTAGCCTGTCCAATCCATTAAGAATTTTATATGTTTCTATAAGATCCCCTCTCATTCTTCTAAATTCCAGTGAATACAAGCCCAGTCGACCCATTCTTTCGTCATATGTCAGTCCCGCCATCCCAGGAATTAACCTCATGAACCTTCACTGCACTCTCTCAATAGCAAGAATGTCCTTCCTCAAATTAGGAGACCAAAATTGCATACAATACTCCAGGTGCTGTCTCACCAGGGCCCTGTACAACTGCAGTAGGACGTCCTTGCTCCTAAACTCAAATCCTCTCGCAATGAAGGCCAACATGCCATTAGCTTTCTTCACTGCCTGCTGCACCTGCATGCTTACTTTCAGTGACTGATGTACAAGCACACCCAGGTCTCGTTGCACCTCCCCTTTTCCTAATCTGACATCATTCAGATAATAATCTGCCTTCCTGTTCTTGCCACCAAAGTGAATAACCTCACATTTATCCACATTATACTGCATCTGCCATGCATCTGCCCACTCACACAACCTATCCAAGTCACCCTGCAGCCTCATAGTATCCTCCTCGCAGTTCACACTGCCACCCAGCTTTGTGTCATCCGCAAACTTGGAGATGTTACATTTAATTCCCTCGTCTAAATCGTTAATATATATTGTAAATAATTGGGGTCCCAGCACCGTGCCTTGCGGCACTCCATGAGTCTTCTGACCCGACCCATCACCCATTCCTTCTCTCCAGATGCTGCCTGTCCCGCTGAGTTACTCCAGCAGTTTGTGTCTATCTTTGGTTTAAACCAGCATCTGCAGTTCCTTCATACAACATAGCAAGTTTATATATAAAGAAAAATACACCTTAGGCTTGGAACCTTAAGGAGTTACATAAAATCATTATTTAAAAACCTAACAAGTAGGTTTTAATGTGTTTGCAAGCCTGGGCCCAATTTGCTGTTAAAGTCACGCATCAGTCCTATTATTCTAAAACAAAAAAAGAGAGTAAAATTGTACACATCAAAATATATACTGGCAGAAAATATGTGGCATAGTTAAAAAAACAAAATATGATTATTTTATCATAATTATACAAAATATTAATTTGTAAAAACCAAGCAAAGCACCTCAAAGCAACAATATTTATCGAATTGTTTAGTCATTTCAATTTTCCGCATCCTTTGCATGGCTATTGCAGCAAGGTCCATGAAGAACAGACACCCGAGCACATGATCATTTCAGACGACAGATCCCAAGTAGAAAATTGGCTTAACTTACAGTTTGAAAATACAACAAAGGAATAAATATGCTTGAAAGATTGAAGCCTCTGGTTCCCCAAACAAAAAATCGAGAATTGATTTATTTCAGGGTACGTTAATCAAAACAGCTCATTTGATTTTACACTGTAGCACATAAAATGAATAATGCTTTCACCATAACAATGTTTCATGTGAGCATGAACAAAACCAAACTTATCAATGATTACAAATATAATGTAAACAAAATCAAAATTGTCAAGGTGCAATGTAGGTACAGAAGCAGATTTATATCCACTGCGTTTGGTTGTAATTGGTGTCCATAGTCATTGGGCTGATCTCACTTAGTGGTCTCTTCCAGCATCGAATACAGTGATGTAATCTGCCGCCAAACTAGGGATGAAAGTTTCAGACTGGAAACTTTTATCAAATATCTAGGCCCTTTAGGACTGAGATGAGGTGAAACTTTTTTGTCCAGAGAGTTGTGAATCTGTGGAATTCTCTGCCACAGAAGGCAGTGGACTCCAATTCACTGGATGTTTTCAAGAGAGTTAGATTTAGCTCTTAGGGTTAAAGGAATCAAAGGATATGGGGAAAAAACAGGAACGGGGTACTGTTTTGAGATGACCACTAATAAATTTTGTAAACAGCACCTTAAACCATACACAAACAGAAACATGAGATAAATGCATGTACCTCAAGTTTGCCGTTCGTGCAGTTTAACAGCACCACATTGGCACGGTCCCTTTCATGGGCCACTGGGAACCAGGGCCAGCCATCTGCATCAGCTGTTTGCCACCAACAAATTGCCATGTCTTGCACACAGTTGATGGCCAAGTGGCGTTCCACCCTCCGGCCTGTCGGCCCAGGCAAATCAAGGTAAGAAATCTACAAACAAATAAACATTTATATCAAAATCTATTCCCTGGAGTTATATTTAATATTTGGGAAAAAAAAAGAATTTTCCCCCACTTTATTTCCATTTGATCAATGTTGTTTCTTCAGCGTTCTGGGGAATGGAGCCACATCTCACCATCCAGTGGGCACCTGGTGGAGCCACATCTCACAATCCAGTGGGCACCTGGTGGAGCCACATCTCACCGTCCAGTGGGCACCTGGTGGAGCCACATCTCACCATCCAGTGGGCACCTGGTGGAGCCACATCTCACCATCCAGTGGGCACCTGGTGGAGTCACATCTCACCATCCAGTGGGCACCTGGTGGAGCCACATCTCATTGTCCAGTGGGCACCTGGTGGAGCCACATCTCACCATCCAGTGGGCACCTGGTGGAGCCACATATCACCATCCAGTGGGCACCAGCACCTGGCCCGTCACCATCATCCTTCAGGAGATTCAAGTGCTCACCCATACACCTCTACAATGCTGTCTGCAACTCTGCCCCCACCTCTCTCTGGTATTGCGATCCAGGCACTCATTGTACTCATTACACTCTGGCTGAAGGCCCTCTGCTTGCCCTTTTTTTCCCCCAAGATGGAAAAATCAAACACTAGTGGGCATGGCCTTCAGGAGAGGGGTTGGTGGTGGAGGCAGATACGACGGGGGGCAATCAAGCGTTTTTTTTGATGGGCACAGGGATATGCAGGGAATGGAGGGATGTGGATTATGTGCAGGCTGATAAGAGTTGGTCTTGGCATCATGTTCGGAACAGACATCGTGGGCCGAAGTGCCTGGTCCTGTCCTGTACTGTTCTACATTCTACCCTAAATATAGGGCCTCAAATGTTGCTCACTTCTGATAAGGGGAAAAGATTCCTGCAAGTCAAGCTATATATTCCAGAAACAAAATGTAGGTTTTAATATACAAAATCCATCAGTATTATTAGTGAAAAAAAAGAGCTTTACTGATCTTAGGAAATATTATGTTGTTATAATAGTGACAACATAAGCAGTAAATTTGAAATAATATATATTTTCTTTTTCTCTTATTCCCTACCCTTCTTCCTACAAATAAAGAAATGTTGAGAACATTATTAAAATACAAACAGTGAATCATCTGTGTGTCACATGAAAAATTGTCCTGTAACCTACCTAAGGAATTAATAGAGTTTGATAGCAAGAAAAAAACCCAGCATCTTGCCATTTCTGGTCAGTAATAATCAAATCATTTTCTGAGGATTAACCATACTGCTAAGCCCACTGGACCAGGCACTCAGACAGGGCAGGGGTTCCTCTTATCAGGGAAATGCTTCTGGAGCTCGCTTCACGAGAGGATAGATTGCTTTTATATTCCTGTCTGGGAAGCAACAAAGCAGGATTCCAGTAATGCGATAATGCCAGAGACAGAGTGCACACGGTGTTCACAACCCATGCATTTATGTGTTGTATTTACCAAATAATCGTGCTCATCCAAATTTGATCTCACCACTTGTCTCAGGCCATTATAACAGGGTTAATGCTGAAAATCCTTTGCTGCGTTTATGCAGTCAGAGGTCTTCCCCATTCAGTCAGATTATTGCTTTCAGAAGCCTTGAACACACATCAGGAAAAATGGTAGACAAACATTTGATGCTGTCCACCTACCCAGACATTTCAAAGCTTTCAACTCATACTGTGCTAGTTATCTAAACCAATTCACTGTTCTATTCCTACACAGATCTTATCCCAACTGCTTGAATTTTCTTGGTACAATGATGTTGAATAAGCTTTCCACCTGACGGACAGAGGAAGGATTAGCATGATTACATCTCCACACACCACCAATTATTCAAGTCCAATTATACAACGACATTCGTCATTAAAAAGAAAAGATTTAATTATTAAAATTGTAGAGAATTATAATCAAAAAATGTGACAAAGTCTCAAAAAACTTAACATTTACTAAAATACTATTCAGTTTTGATTATTCAAATTTGTGAAGAGCAGATTATTAAAACTGATTAATTTAATACACAATTAAGGAACAAATACAAGTGATTTTGGTAACTTCCAATTCAATATCATATGAATAGACAATAGACAATAGGTGCAGGAGTAGGCCATTCAGCCCTTCGAGCCAGCACCGCCATTCAATGCGATCATGGCTGATCACTCTCAATCAGTACCCCGTTCCTGCCTTCTCCCCATACCCCCTCACTCCGCTATCCTTAAGAGCTCTATCCAGCTCTCTCTTGAAAGCATCCAACGAACTGGCCTCCACTGCCTTCTGAGGCAGAGAATTCCACACCTTCACCACTCTCTGACTGAAAAAGTTCTTCCTCATCTCCGTTCTAAATGGCCTACCCCTTATTCTTAAGCAGACCCACTAACCAATCCAAGCGATGTTTAATCAGAATATCAACACGTGCTCAAATATATACAGAAGCTGGTCCCATGTACAACTCTCCATATCAACGTGTGATTTCCCAAGAGGCATACTGTGGTGGAAGTTCAAGGTACAGGGCAGAGATACATTATTGGGCCGGATGCACACTACAAACGAGAGGCGGTCCATTAAAACTGCAAGTTTCAACAAATATTAAATCTTAACACAATGCATGAATAAATAAAACGCACATCCATGGCCCATGCATGTAAACACACATCCATGGCCCATGCATGTAAACACACATCCATGGCCCATGCATGTAAACACACATCCATGGCCCATGCATGTAAACACACATCCATGGCCCATGCATGTAAACACACTTCCATGGCCCATGCATGTAAACACACATCCATGGCCCATGCATGTAAACACACATCCATGGCCCATGCAGGAATAAATAAAGCACACGTCCATTCCCCATGCGCGAGCGGTGGGAAGACCCGACATAAGCCCTGCCCTTTGTTGTTCTTCTCCACCATGCTGATTCTGGTGCGGGGCAGGATGGTCCAGGATTGGGCAGGTAGGGTTGTGCTTTGTCCCAATATCAAATTAGTACACAACCCAAACATGTTCTGCCCATGACCAGACCAGACCAGACCAGACCAGACCAGACCAGACCAGACCAGACCAGACCAGACCAGACCAGACCAGACCAGACCCAGGCACAATTAATTATACTGTTCTCCCTAAACCTGACCAGACACATACAGTGGGAACGCACAGGCCTTGCCTAGCGTAGCCAGACTACAACAAGGGCTGCCAAATTTTAAAAAGCACGTTTTGTTAAAGTGTGTAACAGCTGTAATCTTCCTGCTCTTAGTTTGAAAATACTCCTATTTTACAAATAAAAATGACCAGATCAAGCTGGTAATAATCAAATCAATTTCTGAGAATCAAGGTAATGGCATATTGCCCTTCATTGCGAGAGGATTTGAGTTCAGGAGCAAGGAGATCCTACTGCAGTTTTACAGGGCCCTGGTGAGACCACATTTGGAGTATTGTGTGCAATTTTGGTCACCTAATTTGGGGGAGGATATTATTGCTATTGAGGGAGTGCAGCGTAGGTTCACCAGGTTAATTCCCGGGATGGCGGGACTGTCATATGATGAAAGAATGTGTCGACTGGGCTTGTATTCACTGGAATTTAGAAGGATGAGAGGGGATCTTATAGAAACATATACAATTCTTAAAGGATTGGACAGGCTAGATGCAGAAAAAATGTTTCCCATGTTGGGGGAGTCCAGAACCAGGGATCATAGTTTAAGAATAAGGGGTAGGCCATTTAGGACTGAGATGAAGATTTTTTTTTTCGCCCAGAGTTGTGAATCTGTGGAATTCTCTGCCACAGAAGGCAGTGGAGGCCAATTCACTGGATGTTTTCAAGAGAAAGTTAGATTTAGCTCTTCGGGCTAACGGAATCAAGGGATATGGGGGAAAGGCTGAAGCAGTGGCCGCCCAATAAGAGAGAACAAAGGTCTTGGTAGCATATAAGGATGGATGACTGGACCCAAGGTGTAAAAGGACGAAGCGAAGGCTGAGATGAAACCCGAGGACCATCAAGAGAAGGTAGCAACAGAAGAATTGGATCCAAGGATTCACAAAAGGATTGCTACCTGATTTCTACCCCTTCCATTTCTTCTTACCAACCGGGTTTCTCAATTGGCAATCATCCTCGTGGACCTTCCATCTCACACTTAATCTGCTCCTCATTCTAAGATTTAAAATCCAAAAATCTTTCTTTTCCTGTTCCAGAGCTGTCAACTTTAGAGCTGGTCTCCTCCGTTTTCTACATTAGAAAGATTGAATCCATTGTGTTCAGCGTATCGGCCGCTGCAACTCTCTTTCCTTTGACCTCTAACTGAAATAGTCCAATGTTCCGCTGGATGATCTTCTACCTCTCACCCACTGCAAACACAAATACTCCCACCACTTTGCTACCAGGAATACAATTCACAAGAAGACTCATGCACTCACTACCTTTACATTGGCTCCCAGTTCAGCAATGCCTCACCGTTACAAGATTTCGCCTATACCTGTTCTTCCCATTTCTGTAATGTTCTCTGCTCTGCAACCTGAGGATATTTCTCAGCAACTCCAATTCAGTCTCACAGAGTGCTGGAGTTCCCAACCCAAACGTCACCTATCCATGTTCTCCACAGATGCTGCCTGACCTGCTGAGTTACTCCAGCACTCTGTGAAACGTCACCTATCCATGTTCTCCACAGATGCTGCTTGACCCGCTGAGTTACTCCAGCACTCTGTGAAACGTCACCTATCCATGTTCCCCACAGATGCTGCCTGACCCCCTGAGTTACTCCAGTATTTTGTGTCGATCCAATTCAGGCCTCTTGACATACCATTGGTTACTACGTTTCAGCTGGATTTCCCCATAAATGTTACGGCCACTTTTCCCCTTTAAGACTCTGTAACAATCTCCATTTTGGTCAATCTTATTATCTCTGAGGTGGATTGTTTACAAGTTGTTGAATTGGTGTTGCAGCAGAGACTGGGATAGCTTGTTTTGTATCTTCACTGGAAGGCCCATTGCCTTGCATGCCTCAGTGAACAAGTCGATGATGGCAGAGAAATCAACCTGGAGGCATTGCAAGTACTGTATGGATTCATAGCTTTATGAATATAGTTGGAGTGACCGTCGGTCTGAGTGGAGGGACTTGCATTGAACTGTCTGACGTTTGCCGTAAGCTGCAGCATGGCACATTGAATGGTCTGACGTTTGCCGTAAGCTGCAGCATGGCACATTGAACGGTCTGACGTTT
>NC_135961.1:69261702-69459202 GCF_053455715.1 Rhinoraja longicauda | reverse complement strand
CCCCCCATGCCTGGGCCCCTTAGTTGTCGCCGGTGCAGACCCCCCACGCCGGCCCAACTCCAACATGGCGGCTGCAGTCTGGGTTGGTTTGCAAGGAGATGGGGAGTTGTGTGAATCACTCTGGCTCTCACATCCTCACCCATTCACCGGCACTTTTGTAACACTGAGGCAAGGTGTGAAGAGGCACAACGGGTTGTGGAACTACTCTGCTCACCGGAGAGAGTGAGACAGAGAGAAATGAGGGCACATGCACTCGAGAACGCAGAGAGAAAACCTGGAGACACCTGGAGATTGGACTGAGACGATGGATGTGAGAAACAGCACCAGCAAAATGAGGTGTTGGGGCAGAGCCATTTTGTAAAAGGGCTGTATGTGTGTGAGAAGGAAACTCCAAGCAGGCAATGTTATAATGAGGAACGCCACAGGCTGACAAAGGGAAAACAGATGTGGTTTCATTATTCAGGGCTTGGACCGGTGACAACTTGAACTGATTGACTTCAGTGTTGTGGAAGCCCGAGGCGAAGGACAAAGGCGTTCTCTGGAATGAAGGGCAATTCATAAAGGTGGTCTAAAACATCCCAGAGCTGTGACGTACTCCCCGACCGACAGAAAGAATCAGCCAATTCATTCACACGCCTCGTGCTGGGGTCCAAACCCTCACTCCTGTGACACACAGCAGGATGTGGTGGGCTACACACTGAACCAAACGTCAGGTTAAAACTCTGCTGTGCATGCACACTGAAATAACTCAAAGGCTAATGAAGATGAGGTTGTGTTAAACCTTGCTCTGGAGTCTAACGTTCAACACTTCAGTCAATATCCTCAAGGGTAATAAGATCAAAAGAAACATAGAAACATAGGAAATAGGTGCAGGAGGAGGCCATTTGGCCCTTCGAACCAGCACCGCCATTCAATATGATCATAGACAATAGACAATAGACAATAGGTGCAGGAGGAGGCCATTCGGCCCTTCGAGCCAGCACCACCATTCAATGTGACCATGGCTGATCATTCTCAATCAGTACCCCGTTCCTGCCTTCTCCCCATACCCCCTGACTCCGCTATCCTTAAGAGCTCTATCTAGCTCTCTCTTGAATGCATTCAGAGAATTGACCTCCACTGCCTTCAGAGGCAGAGAATTCCACAGATTCACAACTCTCTGACTGAAAAAGTTTTTCCTCATCTCCGTTCTAAATGGCCTACCCCTTATTCTTAAACTGTAGCCCCTTGTTCTGGACTCCCCCAACATTGGGAACATGTTTCCTGCCTCTAACGTGTCCAACCCCTTAATAATCTTATATGTTTCAATAAGATCCCCTCTCATCCTTCTAAATTCCAGTGAATACTAGCCTAGTCGCTCCAGTCTTTCAACATATGACAGTCCCGCCATTCCGGGAATTAACCTAGTAAACCTACGCTGCACGCCCTCAATAGCAAGAATATCCTTCCTCAAATTTGGAGACCAAAACTGCACACAGTACTCCAGGTGTGGTCTCACTAGGGCCCTGTACAACTGCAGAAGGACCTCTTTGCTCCTATACTCAACTCCTCTTGTTATGAAAGTCAACATTCCATTGGCTTTCTTCACTGCTTGCTGTACCTGCATGCTTCCTTTCAGTGACTGATGCACTAGGACACCCAGATCTCGTTGTACGTCCCCTTTTCCTAACTTGACACCATTCAGATAATAATCTGCCTTCCTATTCTTATCACCAAAGTGGATAACCTCACACTTATCCACATTAAACTGCATCTGCCATGCATCCGCCCACTCACACAACCTGTCCAAGTCACCCTGCAACCCCATAGCACCTTCCTCACAGTTCACACTGCCACCTAGCTTTGTATCATCTGCAAATTTGCTAATGGTACTTTTAATCCCTTTATCCAAGTCATTAATTTATATTGTAAATAGCTGCGATCCCAGCACCGAGCCTTGCGGTACCCCACTAGTTACTGCCTGCCATTCTGAAAGGGACCCATTTATCCCCACTCTTTGCTTTCTGTCTGTCAACCAATTTTCTATCAATGTCAGTACCCTACCCCCAATACCATGTGCTCTAATTTTGCCCACTAATCTCCTATGTGGGACCTTGTCGAAGGCTTTCTGAAAGTCGAGGTACACCACATCCACCGGCTCTCCTGTGTCAATTTTCCTAGTTACATCCTCAAAAAATTCCAGAAGATTAGTCAAGCATGATTTCCCCTCCGTAAATCCATGCTGACTCGGAACGATCCTGTTACTGCTATCCAAATGCTCTGCAATTTCGTCGTTTATAATTGACTCCAGCATCTTCCCCACCACTGATGTCAGACTAACTGGTCTATAATTTCCCGTTTTCTCTCTCCCTCCTTTCTTAAAAAGTGGGATAACATTAGCTACCCTCCAATCCACAGGAACTGATCCTGAATCTATAGATCATTGGAAAATGATCACCAATACATCCACAATTTCTAGTCATCCACAATCGGTCCCCTGTTCCTGTCTTCTCCCCATATCCCTTGATTCAGTTAGCCCTAAGAGCAAAATCTAACTCTCTCTTGAATACATCCTGTGAAAGAAGAAATTTAGAAATAGTTTAGAGATGCAGCATAAAAATAGGCCCTTCGGCCCACTAAGTCCATGCCACCTATCAATCACCCATTCACACTAGTTTTCTATTATCCCACTTTCTCATCCACTCCCACAAGCAATTTACATGAGCGATTTAACCAATAAACCCACACGTCCTTGGAGTGTGGGAGGAAACCGGAGCACCCGGAGGAATCCCACGCGGTCATTGGGAGAACGTGCAAACTTGATGCGGGTGATGGTGTTGGGGGTGTTGGGGGTGATGGTGTTGGGGGTGTTGGGGGTATTGGGGGTGATGGGGGTGTTGGGGGTGATGGTGTTGGGGGTGATGGTGTTGGGGGTGATGGTGTTGGGGGTGATGGGGGTGTTGGGGGTGATGGTGTTGGGGGTGATGGGGGTGTTGGGGGTGATGGTGTTGGGGGTGATGGTGTTGGGGGTGTTGGGGGTGTTGGGGGTGATGGTGTTGGGGGTGTTGGGGGTGATGGTGTTGGGGGTGTTGGGGGTGATGGTGTTGGGGGTGTTGGGGGTGATGGTGTTGGGGGTGTTGGGGGTGATGGTGTTGGGGGTGTTGGGGGTGATGGTGTTGGGGGTGTTGGGGGTGATGGTGTTCGGGGTGTTGGGGGTGAT
Source organism: Rhinoraja longicauda (assembly GCF_053455715.1). Classification (NCBI taxonomy): domain Eukaryota; kingdom Metazoa; phylum Chordata; class Chondrichthyes; order Rajiformes; family Arhynchobatidae; genus Rhinoraja; species Rhinoraja longicauda. The sequence continues at coordinate 69,456,003 of NC_135961.1, read as the reverse complement.
GGTGTTGGGGGTGATGGGGGTGTTGGGGGTGATGGTGTTGGGGGTGATGGGGGTGATGGTGTTGGGGGTGTTGGGGGTGATGGTGTTGGGGGTGATGGTGTTGGGGGTGATGGTGTTGGGGGTGATGGTGTTGGGGGTGATGGTGTTGGGGGTGATGGTGTTGGGGGTGATGGTGTTGGGGGTGATGGTGTTGGGGGTGTTGGGGGTGATGGTGTTGGGGGTGATGGTGTTGGGGGTGTTGGGGGTGTTGGGGTGATGGTGTTGGGGTGATGGTGTTGGGGGTGTTGGGGGTGTTGGGGGCGATGGTGTTGGGGTGATGGTGTTGGGGTGATGGTGTTGGGGGTGTTGGGGGTGTTGGGGGCGATGGTGTTGGGGGTGATGGTGTTGGGGGTGTTGGGGGTGATGGTGTTGGGGGTGATGGTGTTGGGGGTGATGATGTTGGGGGTGTTGGGGGTTTTGGGGGCGATGGTGTTGGGGGTGATGGTGTTGGGGGTGATGGTGTTGGGGGTGTTGGGGGCGATGGTGTTGGGGGTGATGGTGTTGGGGGTGATGGTGTTGGGGGTGTTGGGGGCGATGGTGTTGGGGGTGATGGTGTTGGGGGTGATGGTGTTGGGGGTGTTGGGGGCGATGGTGTTGGGGGTGATGGTGTTGGGGTGATAGTGAGTGGGTGGTGATGCTGTTGAGGGTGATGGGGGGTTGGGATGATAGTGAGCTCCATCATCACCTTTGCTGGGAGCTGGCCTCTATAGGAACAGATTATACAAAATGCCAACAATGGCCTCACTGAGGCAATTAACCAAAACAATAATAGCTTCGGTAACTGTAACAGAACATGTACTTGTAAAAAATCTGAGAAAGAATTTGATAACACAAAGACTAACATCTGTAAAACCAAACCTATGGAATTTAATTCAATGGATCAGGCAGCATCTGTGGAGAACATGGATATGTGACGTTTCACAGAGTGCTGGAGTAACTCAGCGGGTCAGGCAGCATCTGTGGAGAACATGGATAGGTGAAGTCACCTGTTCCTTATTCTCCAGAGATGCTGCCTGAGCCGCTGAGTTACTCCCGCACTTTGTGTCTATCTTTGGTGTAATGCAGGATCTGCAGCTCCCTCCTGCACCTGTGGAATTTAAACTACCCTGAACTATGTTCCTCTCTGGAAGCTAGGAAAGCGAGGGAAATAAATAAGTTTTTATATTGCTATGAACATTCATCTTTGCCACTGGTTCCAGGAAATAATTTGAACACACTTACTAGTCATATCTAGCCAGACACGGATCGAACCTCTATCAACTGTGCCTTCCTCAATCTTCCTTTGAGTCGCCCTGCGATGAAACAACATATCATCACACATTGTGCTCTTGAGAGAGGCCTGTGATTGATTTGGTTGCAGTAGTTGATCATACGCTGTCGAGATGCACTGGGACACATCTTGATGTATGTACATACCTTCATAACCTGCCTTTTAGTTTAGTTTAGTTTAGAGATACAGCGTGGAAACAGGCCCTTCGGCCCACCGAGTCCGTGCCGACCAGTGATCCCCACACACTAACACTATCCTGCACACACTGGGGACAAATTACATTTATACCATGCCAATTAACCTACGAACCTGCACGTCTTTGGAGTGTGGGAGGAAACCGGAGCACCCAGAGAAAACGTACAAACTCCGTACAGACAGCACCCGTAGTCGGGATGGAACCCGGGTCTCCAGCGCTGTGTGGCAGCAACTCTACCACTGCGCCACCAGGTCGCCATTTACCTTAAGAGAATGTCTTGTGTGTAGTTTGCTCCAAAGCCAATCACTCCCCAGTATTTCCCATCTTTTATACCCTCAATGGCATCAGACTGGTTTAAATGAACCTGCAAGACACAGTAAACAATGAGTAATGCACCAGAAACCCTGGGTGAACAACTTAGCTTCTAAGTCAAGATCCAAAGGCTACTTGGATTTTAAAAGAGCAATGAACCTTTTTTTGTTTTATATCAAACTAGACCAAGTGGACCCGTTGGGCCCAAACCTCTCCTGCATTGGTGCACCACCCTCTCCTCCCCCCTCCCCTCTCACTTTAAACTTTAAAATGTGAACAGCTTTAAAAATATAACACCGATTTCAATGAAACTTCTTCCATTAACACCAAAGGGATGACGGTGAGTAAGGTGGGCTGAAAATTGTCATGCTATCGTGTACCGGTTTAGCTGCAGTTCAGGAACAAACAAACAAACAAACAGGAGTTTTAGTATATAGATGTGATTGTTGGAGGTGTAACACCTTTCTCAGCAGTTCACAGATCACTCAGTATTTCATGAACAAGGCAGAGCACACATTACATTGGTCAGCCCACTGCGAGCGCAGGGAATGGATATCACAGACTGCTGCAACGCTGGGCCCCAGTACTGCAACAACACTGGGCCCCAGTACTGCAACAACACTGGGCCCCAGTACTGCAACAACGCTGGGCCCCAGTACTGCAACAACGCTGGTCCCCAGTACTGCAACAACGCTGGTCCCCAGTACTGCAACAACGCTGGGCCCCAGTACTGCAACAACAATGGTCCCCAGTACTGCAGCAACACTGGGCCCAAGTACTGCAACAACACTGGGCCCCAGTACTGCTGCAACGCTGGGCCCCAGTACTGCTGCAACGCTGGGCCCCAGTACTGCAACAACACTGGGCCCCAGTACTGCAACAACACTGGGCCCCAGTACTGCTGCAACGATGGTCCCCAGTACTGCTGCAACGATGGTCCCCAGTACTGCAGCAACGATGGTCCCCAGTACTGCTGCAACGATGGTCCCCAGTACTGCAGCAACGCTGGACCCCAGTACTGCAACAACACTGGGCCCTAGTACTGCAACAACACTGGGCCCCAGTACTGCTGCAACGCTGGGCCCCAGTACTGCTGCAACGCTGTGCCCCAGTACTGCACCAACACTGGGCCCCAGTACTGCAACAACGCTGGGCCCCAGTACTGCAACAATGCTGGGCCCCAGTACTGCAACAACGCTGGGCCCCAGTACTGCAACAACCCTGGGCCCCAGTACTGCAACAACGCTGGGCCCCAGTACTGCTGCAACGCTGGGCCCCAGTACTGCTGCAACGCTGGTCCCCAGTACTGCAGCAACGCTGGTCCCCAGTACTGCAACAACGCAGGGCCCCAGTACTGCTGCAACGCTGGGCCCCAGCACTGCTGCAACGCTGGGCCCCAGTACTGCTGGCGTGGGCTAGTCAACACTTCCAATGTTCTGGGACACTCGTCTACTGTTACACGATGTCCAAATACCTGGAGTTTCCAGACACTAGTCAGACACAAAATGTTGGAGTAACTCAGCGAAACAGACAGCAGCTCAGGAGAGAAGGAATGGGTGATGTTTCAGGTCGAGACCCTTCTTCAGACAGAACTGGACAGTTCTGTGTTTTAGAAGGGCATCTCCATAATGCTGTTGAAAAATCAAATGAAAAATCACGCATCTCTTCAAACTGGCAGCCTTCTTCTCAGAGGATACAGAGTGCTGGAGTAACTCAGCGGGTCAGGCAGCATCTGTGGGGAACATGGGTAGGTGACGTTTCACAGAGTGCTGGAGTAACTCAGCGGGTCAGGCAACATCTGTGGGGAACATGGATAGGTGACGTTTCACAGAGTGCTGGAGGTATCTTGAGTTTACCTTAGAATATTCTTCACTGCTCACCTCGCAAAACTCTGAAAGATGTAGTGATGTGCTCAGATTTCCCATCGTGGTTTATTTAATAAAGGCACCTCCAGAAACATCTCAACACACATCCGCACAGGCATCGGTATAAGATGGACACAGAAAGCACAAGGCAAAAACCAGGAGGACTTGGAGGAACCAGGAGTATAGCAAAGGGGATTACAGAGGCATGAGGCAGGAGCTGGCCAAAATTGACTGGAAGGAGGCCCTAGCAGGGAAGACGGTAGAACAGCAATGGCAGGTATTCCAGGGAATAATGCAGAGGTTGCAGGATCAATTTATCCCAAAGAGGCGGAAAGACTCTAAGGGGAGTAAGAGACACCTGTGGCTGACAAGGGAAGTCAAGGACAGCATAAAAATTAAGGAGAGGAAGTATAACATAGCAAAGAAGAGTGGGAAGACAGAGGATTGGGACTCTTTTAAAGAGCAACAAAAGTTAACTAAAAAGGCAATACGGGGAGAAAAGATGAGGTAAACTAGCCAATAATATAAAGGAGGATAGCAAAAGTTTTTTTAGGTACGTGAAGAGGAAAAAAATAGTCAAGGCAAATGTGGGTCCCTTGAAGACAGAAGCAGGGGAATTTATTATGGGGAACAAAGAAATGGCAGACGAGTTAAACCGTTACTTTGGATCTGTCTTCACTGAGGAAGATACACACAATCTCCCAAATGTTCTAAGGGCCGGAGAACCTAGGGTGATGGAGGAACTGAAGGAAATCCACATTAGGCAGGAAATGGTTTTGGGTAGACTGATGGGACTGAAGGCTGATAAATCCCCAGGGCCTGATGGTCTGCATCCCAGGGTACTTAAGGAGGTGGCTCTAGAAATAGTGGAAGCATTGGAGATCATTTTTCAATGTTCTATAGATTCAGGATCAGTTCCTGTGGATTGGAGGATAGCAAATGTTATCCCACTTTTTAAGAAAGGAGGGAGAGAGAAAACGGGTAATTATAGACCAGTTAGTCTGACATCAGTGGTGGGGAAGATGCTGGAGTCAATTACAAAAGACGAAATTGCTGAGCATTTGGATAGCAGTAACAGGATCATTCCGAGTCAGCATGGATTTACAAAGGGGAAATCATGCTTGACAAATCTACTGGAATTTTTTGAGGATGTAACTAGGAAAATTGACAGGGGAGAGTCAGTGGATGTGGTGTACCTCGACTTTCAGAAAGCCTTCGACAAGGTCGAGGAGTCAATGTGGAGAGGAGTCAGGAGTGGAGAGGAGCAAATTTGCAGATGATACAAAGCTGGGTGGTAGTGTGAACTGTGAGGAAGGTGCTATGGGGTTGCAGGGTGACTTGGACAGGTTGTGTGAGTGGGCGGATGCATGGCAGATGCAGTTTAATGTGGGTAAGTGTGAGGTTATCTACTTTGGTGATAAGAATAGAAAGGCAGAGTATTATCTGAATGGTGTCAAGTTAGGAAAAGGGGACGTACAACGAGATCTGGGTGTCCTCGTGCATCAGTCACTGAAAGGAAGCATGCAGGTACAGCAGGCAGTGAAGAAAGCCAATGGAATGTTGGCCTTCATAACAAGAGGAGTTGAGTATAGGAGCAAAGAGGTCCTTCTACAGTTGTACCGGGCCCTGGTGAGACCGCACCTGGAGTACTGTGTGCAGTTTTGGTCTCCAAATTTGAGGAAGGATATTCTTGCTGTTGAGGGCGTGCAGCGTAGGTTCACTAGGTTAATTCCCGGAATGGCGGGACTGTCGTATGTTGAAAGGCTGGAGCGATTAGGCTTGTATACCCTGGAATTTAGAAGGATGAGGGGGGATCTTATTGAAACATTAAGATAATTAGGGGATTGGACACATTAGAGGCAGGAAACATGTTCCCAATGTTGGGGGAGTCCAGAACAAGAGGCCACAGTTTAAGAATAAGGGGTAGGCCATTTAGAACGGAGATGAGGAAGAACTTTTTCAGTCAGAGAGTGGTGAAGGTGTGGAATTCTCTGCCTCAGAAGGCAGTGGAGGCCAGTTCGTTGGATGCTTTCAAGAGAGAGCTGGATAGATCTCTTAAGGATAGCGGAGTGAGGGGGTATGGGGAGAAGGCAGGAACGGGGTACTGATTGAGAGTGATCAGCCATGATCGCATTGAATGGCGGTGCTGGCTCGAAGGGCTGAATGGCCTACTCCTGCACCTATTGTCTATTGTCTATTGTCTATTGACCTTTCTTACCCAGTGGGTGGCGAGAGTGAAACCCATCACTGCAGGGAATGACAGAGGCAAGTAGAGCAAGTACTTTGGCGGCAAGAACAGGAAAGCAGAGTATTACCTGAATGGTGGCCAATTAGGAAAAGGGGAGATGCAACGTGACCTGGGTGTCATGGTGCACCAGTCATTGAAAGCAAGCGTGCAGGTGCAGCAGGCAGTGAAGAAAGCGAATGGTATGTTGGCATTCATAGCAAGAGAATTTGAATATAGGAGCAGGGAGGTTCTGCTGCAGTTGTACAGGGCCTTGGTGAGACCGCACCTGGAGTATTGTGTACAGTTTTGGTCTCCTAATCTGAGGAAAGACATTCTAGCCTTAGAGGGAGTACAGAGAAGGTTCACCAGATTGATCCCTGGGATGGCAGGACTTTCATATGAAGAAAGACTGGATAGACTAGGCTTATACTCGCTGGAATTTAGAAGACTGAGGGGGGATCTTATTGAAACATATAAAATTCTTAAGGGGTTGGAGAGGCTAGATGCAGGAAGATTGTTCCCGATGTTGGGGAAGTCCAGAACCAGGGGTCACAGCTTAAGGATAAGGGGGAAGTCTTTTAGGACCGAGATGAGAAAACATTTCTTCACACAGAGAGTGGTGAGTCTGTGGAATTCTCTGCCACAGAAGGTAGTTGAGGCCAGTTCATTGGCTATATTTAAGAGGGAGTTAGATGTGGCCCTTTTTGCTAAAGGGATCAGGGGGTATGGAGAGAAGGCAGGTACAGGTTACTGAGCTGGATGATCAGCCATGATCATATTGAATGGCGGTGCAGGCTTGAAGGGCCGAATGGCCTACTCCTGCACCTATTTTCTATGTTTCTCTGTTTCTAAGTACATTTAGACGGTAATGAGACGTGCCCTTGAAGGAGAAAGGGCAAGGCAGAGTGTGAACAGGCTGTGTGTGGAGACTCAGTGTGCTAGAGTAGTAACCTGGATAATGGTGTTGTTATCAAGGTGCCACAGCAGCCTGTGACTGAGGGCGGGTTGTCCTGTGTCATTGTCCACCACAGCCACGGGCAGGTCGCGAGGGTTACCCCCAATACACAGACAGATCAGTGAGATCTGGATGACAGGCAGCACGAACTGGAAGGCCAGAGACCTGTGGGACAGAGAAGGTGATGCTCAGGTCACAGTCTAAACTTACTCACTCCCAGCAAACAGCAACTCTCAAATGCTGAAGGTAGACACAAAATGCTGGAGTAACTCAGCGGGTCAGGCAGCATCTCTGGAGAGAGGGAATGGGTGACATTTCACAGAGTGCTGGAGTAACTCAGTGGGTCAGGCAGCATCTCTGGAGAGAGGGAAAGGGTGACATTTCGGGTCGAGACCCTTCTTCAGACTGGAGAAACGTCACCCATTCCTTCTCTCCAGAGATGCTGCCTGTCCCGCTGAGTTACTCCAGAATGTTGTGTCTATCTTTGGTTTAAACCAGCATCTGCAGTTCTTTCCCTCACGGTTCTGAAATTCTCATGTTCTGGTACTGCCCAGCAGATGGAAACAAAGGCGATGGAGGGTTTGTAACGATGCACCGATCCATGCAGGCGTTTGATCAGAGTATTGAGGAGGGACGTTGGGAGGTCATGTTATAGTCGTATAAGGGATTGATGAGAGTATTGGGTATAATGTTTGTCACCATGTTATAGGAAAGATGTTGTTTAGCTGGAAAGGGTGCAGAAAAGATTTGCAAGGATGTTGCCAGGACTCGATGGCCTGAGCTATAGGGAGAGGTTGAGCAAACTAGGACTCTATTCCTTGGAGCGCAGGAGGATGAGGGGTGATCTAATAGAGATGACAAGATCATGAGAAGAAGAGATAGAATCTTTTACCCAGAGTTGGGGAATCAAGAAGCAGAGGACACAGGTTTAAGGTGAGGAAGGAAAGATTTCACTGTAACCTGAGGGGTAACTTTTTCACACAGAGGGTGGTGGGTGTATGGAATGAGCTGCCGGAGGAGGTAGTTGAGGCTGGGACTATCCCAACATTTATGAAACAGTTAGACAGGTACTTGGATAGGACAGGTTTAGAGGAATATGGGTCAAACGCAGGCAGGTGGGTCTAGTGTAGCTGGGGCATGTTGGTCGACATGGGCAAGTTGGGCTTCTAGGACCTATTTCCTCACTGTATGAGTCTATGACGATGTGACATTACCTTCCAGCTACTTGTTGGGATTCACATAATTACATCTGAAACAGTCATAGAGTCACAACTTCACAACTTCACAAGTTCACAAGTTTTTGGAGTAGAATTAGGCCATTCGGCCCATCAAGTCCACTCTGCCATTCAATCATGGCTGATCTCTGCCTCCTAACCCCTTTTTCCTGCCTTCTCCCCATAACCCCGACACCCGTACTGATCAAGAATGTGTCCATCTCTGCCATAAAAATATCTACTGACTTGGCCTCCACAGCCCTCCATGGTAACCAGTTCCACAGATTCACCGCCCTCTGATTAAAGAAACTCCCCTTCACCTCCTTTCTAAAAGAACGTCCTTTAATTCTGAGGCTGTGCCCTTTGGTCCTGGACTCTCCCACTAGTGGGAACATCCTCTCCACATCCACTCTATCCCGGCCGCTCACTCATCTGTAAGTTTCAATGAGGTCCCCCCTCATTCTTCTAAACTCCAGCGAGTACAGGCCCAATGCCGACAAACGCTCATCATAGGTTAACCCACTCATTCCTGGGATCATTCTTGTAAACCTCCTCTGGACCTTCTCCAGAGCCAGCACATCCTTCCTCAGATATGGGGCCCAAAACTGCTCACAATATTCCACATGCGGCCTGACCAGCGCCTTATAGAGACTCAGCATCACATCCCTGTTTTTGTATTCCAGTCCTCTTGATATAAATACTAGCATTGAATTTGCCTTCCTTACCACCAATTTGACTTGCAAATTTACTGTTTGGGAGTCCTGCACCTGCACTCCCAAGACCCTTTGCACCTCTGATTTCTGGATTCTCTCTCCGTTTATAAAATAATCAATGCCTTTTTTCTTATTACCAAAATGCACGACTCGGCACATTGCGACTCTGAATTTCATCTGCAGTCATACAACAGGAAACAGGCCCTTCAGCCCAACTCGTCCATGCTGACCAAGATGCTCCATCTCAGTGAATCCCATTTGTCCACGTTTGGCCCATGTCCCTCCCAACTCGTCCTGTCCTTGTATCTGTCCAAGTGTCTATTAAACGTGGCTGCACTGTCAGGGGAAGAGAAATGACATTCTGGCCTTCCATCACAGTGAGGAGGGGACTGGAGGAGACTCACTGTGATGGATGTTTCTTTTTGTTTTGTGTTTTGTGTTGGTTGGGGTTGTGTTATTGCTCTATTGTTGGACTGTGGGTGACGAAATCTCATCCAAAAGACTTGTTCTTTGGATGACAAATAAAGATATCCTGAATCCTGATTCTCCCTCCCTCCATGTCACTGAATGAACCACCACAGTGTGTTGGTGTCTGAAATGATCTTTGTGAGGTTGTAACTTTAAATGTGGCCAGACATGTTGGTGTGTGCCTGAACCAAGTTTATTAATCGCTTGCCGGATAAATCAAGCGGTTGCAACCCCCGTGACTTACCCTGGCATCCTTCTGATCCTAATGAAGGTTTTGATCACCAAAGCCGCAATGTTTCTCCATTTAGGGATCAGGCTTTTAATCCACAACTTCCAGCCCACTGCAGATAAAAAGATCAAAACAGATAAGGCTCCAGAATTCATGCAAGTGCATCGTGAGTTACAACAGTGCAACTGCAACGTTCCATTCTGGACTACGTACGACATTCATAGAGTCATCCAGCAGGGAAACAGGCCCTTCGGCCCCACCATCCATGCTGGTTATTGCAATGGCTCACAGTTAAAAACTAGTCAGTTAAATACACTGAAGTAGTTTGCCACTGGGGCTAGTAAAATGCAGCTCAAAAAGCAGTCTTTAAACCAAAAGTGACTTTATAAAATTCAGAGACATGGAAAATAAGAGCTATTTTAAACCCAGCTCCTCTGAACATTAACATCTTTCAGTTTCTTAAAAAGTACAGTAATTTCTCCAATTATGAGTGTTGCATTTATAATTGTTGACTGATTCCTGTATTGCTATGTGTTTGTGATTAGCCGTACTGAATGTATCTTGGTGCTACCACCCAGAGTGTTGAGACAAGTGGTGAATAGCTGGGCCCAGCATTCTCCTGTACTTCCCCACTAGCCACAGACCCAACCACAGGAACTACACGGTGGACAAACCCTACTGCATCCACACTCACGCCTTCCTACAATAGACACAGGCCATTTGGCCCAGCGAATCCCTGCTGGTTCTCTCAGGATTCCCATCAGCTCCATCCAGCCACTTTATTCTATTCTCTCCCTCCTTGCTCTCACATACCATCAGCTGCTGCCTGAGACTCTGACAGACCCCCCCATACCAGGGGCAATGTCTGAACCCCCCCATACCAGGGGCAATGTCTGAACCCCCCCCATACCAGGGGCAATGTCTGAACCCCCCCATGCCAGGGGCAATGCCTGAACCCTCCGTGCCAGGGGCAATGTCTGAACCCCCCCCATGGCAGGGGCAATGTCTGAACCCCCCCCATGCCTGGGGCAATGTTTGAACCCCCCCATGCCCAGGGCAATGTCTGAACCCCCCATGCCAGGGGCAATGTCTGAACCCCCCCATGGCTGGGGCAATGTCTGAACCCCCCTTGGCAGGGGCAATGTCTGAACCCCCCCCATGGCTGGGGCAATGTCTGAACCCCCCCATGGCAGGGGCAATGTCTGAACCCCCCTTGGCAGGGGCAATGTCTGAACCCCCCCCATGGCTGGGGCAATGTCTGAACCCCCCCATGGCAGGGGCAATGTTTGACCCCCCGTGCCAGGGGCAATGTCTGAACCCCCCCATGCCAGGGGCAATGTCTGAACCCCCCCATGCCTGGGGCAATGCATGAACCCCCCTCATGCCAGGGGCAATGTCTGAACCCCCCATGCCAGGGGCAATGTCTGAACCCCCCCCATGCCTGGGGCAATGCTTGAACCCCCCCCCCCCCCATGGCAGGGGCAATGTTTGAAGGTATTGAACTGTGTTTAACCACCTGCCCATCTGCCACCAGTGCCCCTGCCCTGTAACGCTGGGTGAGTGTTGGACATAAGGGGCCGTGAACAGCCAGCGGGCCCCAGCAGTGACAGGAACCATCCCTCGGGCAGCACCCACACCTGTGGACACCACCAGGTGAGCACCACAGACACGCACAGCGGTAGAGTTGCTGCCTCACAGCGCCACAGACCCGGGTTCCATCCCGACTACGGGCGCTGTCTGTACGGAGTTTGTACGTTCTCCCCGTGACCTGTGTGGGTTTTCTCCGGGTGCTCTGGTTTCCTCCTACACTCCAAAGACGTGCAGGTTTGCAGGTTGATTGGCTTCTGTAAATGTTCCCTCGTGTGTAGGCAGAACTACTGTACGGGCGATCGCTGGTCGGCGTGGGCTCGGTGGAACGAAGGACCAGTTTCTGCGCTGAATCTCTGAAACTAAAAAACTACAACTGAAGCAGAGGCAGTTTTTACCACACATTCCTGCACATTCCAAGACAGCTCATTCTCCAGAGATGCTGCCTGTCCCGCTGAGTTACTCCAGCTTTTTGTGTCTATCATCGGTTTAAACCAGCACCTGCAGTTCCTTCCCATACGTTCATCTGTAGTTGTTGTGGGGGACTGTGGGGCAGTGGACTCCAGTGATCGCCGATAGACACAGAGTGCTGGAGTAACTCAGCGGGTCAGGCAGCATCTGTGGAGAGAAGGAATGGGTGGCGTTTCGGGTCGAGACCTTTCTTCAGACTCTGTGATCCAGTGATCGCTGATTGATTGTATGTGGGGATTTAAGCAGCCAATGTCAGTCACCTCACTGGGGAGGTCTGAGGAAACCAGCTAGTTTCACAGCTCACCTTTCAGCTTATTGTGATCGACATCCCCATTGAGAATTGGCTGAGTTTCCTGCACGTTTTTCACACTGAAGCTTCGTTTATTCTTTTGGAAAATACCAGAGACAGTTGTCGACTGATCTGAGATTTTACACAGTTTCAGGAACACGTTCTCCAGTGACTAGAATAAGCATCAGATAAAGAAAGTAAGTGCCATACAATATATTAGTTGTGTACAGTTCATCAAAAGCCCATTCAGGAATATCATCAGTACTCACTGACATGCTGTAGATGCTCATTAAATAATCAGGAGCAGCTTCTGCAAGAATTTGACCATTTCTCATTAATCCAACCTGAAAAAGGAAGAGAAAGATTTACTTTGGATTCCAGAATAAACAGAAATGTTTTTGCCTGAATGTAGTTGTCAAAGCAAGGAAGACAATAGACAATAAGGGCCGAATGGCCTCCTCCTGCACCTATTGTCTATTGTCTATAATAGACAATAGGTGCAGGAGGCCATTCGGCCCTTCGAGCCAGCACCGCCATTCAATGTGATCATGGCTGATCATTCTCAATCAGTACCCCGTTCCTGCCTTCTCCCCATACCCCCTGACTCCGCTATCCTTAAGAGCTCTATTTAGCTCTCTCTTGAATGCATTCAGAGAATTGGCCTCCACTGCCTTCTGAGGCAGAGAATTCCACAGATTCACAACTCTCTGACTGAAAAAGTTTTTCCTCATCTCAGTTCTAAATGGCCTACCCCTTATTCTTAAACTGTGGCCCCTGGTTCTGGACTCCCCCAACATTGGGAACATGTTTCCTGCCTCTAACGTGTCCAATCCTTTAATAATCTTATACGTTTCGATAAGATCCCCTCTCATCCTTCTAAATTCCAGTGTATACAAGCCTAGTCGCTCCAGTCTTTCAACATATGACAGTCCCGCCATTCCAGGGAGCTGTTTAGTGGAACAAGGAACCAATGCAGGACAGTCCAACAGTCGGGTGGGATCAGGACAGGGAGTCTTACAATGAGAAAGTATTGAACATGCATCCACCGCTATCTGGGTTCCCCGATTATTGTGTGCTGTGTTAAATAAAGTCATCAAGCCCAGAGCTTGTGTATCACAATGGCTGCTCCAGACTTTATAAACAATGTGCCGACACATCTTACCGCTCCACTGCCAATTCTCCTCAAGGTATGTCTACTTTGAAGAAGTTCTCCACCTCTCTTCGACAAGAGTTCAGCAACATACTCTCCTACTAATTTTCCTGTCTCCGACTACATCCTATCTTTGTCCCGCCCCCTCCCCTGACAATAGCTCATGCCCCTCTTCATCTGAGCAGATGATACTAAGTTGGGGGGCAGTGTGAATTGTGAGGAAGATGCAATAAGGCTGCAGGGTGACTTGGACAGGTTGTGTGAGTGGGCGGATACATGGCAGATGCAGTTTAATGTAGATAAGTGTGAGGTTATTCACTTTGGAAGTAAGAATAGAAAGGCAGATTATTATCTGAATGGTGTCAAGTTAGGAGGAGGGGGAGTTCAACGAGATCTGGGTATCCTAGTGCATCAGTCAATGAAAGGAAGCATGCAGGTACAGCAGGCAGTGAAGAAAGCCAATGGAATGTTGGCCTTCGTAACAAGAGGAGTTGAGTATAGGAGCAAAGAGGTCCTTCTACAGTTGTACCGGGCCCTGGTGAGACCGCACCTGGAGTACTGTGTGCAGTTTTGGTCTCCAAATTTGAGGAAGGATATTCTTGCTATGGAGGGCGTGCAGCGTAGGTTCACTAGGTTAATTCCCGGAATGGCGGGACTGTCGTATGTTGAAAGGCTGGAGCGATTGGGCTTGTATACACTGGAATTTAGAAGGATGAGGGGGGATCTTATTGAAACATATAAGATAATTAGGGGATTGGACACATTAGAGGCAGGAAACATGTTCCCAATGTTGGGGGAGTCCAGAACAAGGGGCCACAGTTTAAGAATAAGGGGTAGGCCATTTAGAACGGAGATGAGGAAGAACTTTTTCAGTCAGAGAGTGGTGAAGGTGTGGAATTCTCTGCCTCAGAAGGCAGTGGAGGCCAGTTCGTTGGATGCTTTCAAGAGAGAGCTGGATAGAGCTCTTAAGGATAGCGGAGTGAGGGGGTATGGGGAGAAGGCAGGAACGGGGTACTGATTGAGAGTGATCAGCCATGATCGCATTGAATGGCGGCGCTGGCTCGAAGGGCTGAATGGCCTACTCCTGCACCTATTGTCTATTGTCTATTGTCTAATTCTCTTTGCGTGTTGTCAACATACAAGAAAAATGCTAGCGCTTTTTGCGTGACCATGGCGAGTGATGACACTGCACCGCTACAGGTGGAGGCATCACGGGGGGGGGGTCAGTGTCCCCATCGTTGTGCCGTGGACCATGAATGGTTGAGTGCTGCCGTCAGTCTACACACTCTGCTGCTCCTCATCCCAAAGGCAAGACGTATCGTCACACAGCAGCTGGTGGTGTGCTGGAATCCAAGGGGGATGTGACAGAGTGCTGATGTGTGCCCAGCAAGGAGCGGAGTGATGTGATATCTGCAGCCTCTGGCATTGATTGCTGGCACCTCCATCAGTCCTCAGGCACAGATACATCACCTGTAGTGAGGGAGGAGACACGGGCCTCTCAGCCTCTGTGAATCCTCCACGTATATTTGCACATCTCTTCCTCAGTCTCTGCAGTGACCAACATTTTCTTGGTTCCAGGCCAGAGATGCCCTTTAACATCAGTCCATGGTCCCAGGAAAATCTGATTGCACTTTGTACAGTAATTTATTGAATCCACACAAGCCTATATGATTATATAAAAAGGACACTAAATGCTGGAGTAACGCAGCAGGTCAGGCAGCATCCAGGGAGAAACATAGAAACATAGGTGCAGGAATAGACCATTCAATATGATCATGGCTGATCATCCCAAATCAGCACGGTAGCGCAGCGGTAGAGTTGCTGCCTTACAGCGAATGCAGCGCCAGAGACTCAGGTTCGATCCCGACTACGGGCGCCGTCTGTACGGAGTTTGTACGTTTTCCCCGTGACCTGCGTGGGTTTTCTCCGAGATCTTCGGTTTCCTCCCACACTCCAAAGACGTGCAGGTTTGTAGGTTAATTGGCTGGGTAAATGTAAAAATTGTCCCTAGTGGGTGTAGGATAGTATTAAAGTGCAGGGATCGCTGGTCGGTGCGGACCCGGTGGGCCGAAGGGCCTGTTTCTGCGCTGTATCTCTAAATCTAAAAAGAAAATCTAAAGTACCCCATTCCTGCTTTTTCCCTATAACCCTTGATTCCTTTATCCATTAAAGAGCTAAATCTAACTCTCTTGAAACTAACTCTCTGGAGTAACTCAGCGGGTCAGGCAGCATCTCTAGAGAACATGGATAGGTGACATTTCACAGAGTGCTGGAGTAACTCAGCGGGTCAGGCAGCATCTGTGGCGAACATGGATCGGTGACGTTTCAGGTCGTGACCCTTCTTCAGACTGAAGAAGGGTCTCGACCCAAAACGTCACCCATTCCTTCTCACCAGAGATGCTGCCTGACCCCTGAGTTACTCCAGCATTTTGTGTCTGTCCTAGTCACATTCTCTCAGCTTGGAGTGAGTCATGTTAGAAAATGAGTTAGGCCCAACCCCTGTGGTGTTGGCAGCTACAGCACACACCGATCCCTGATCTCAACGCACATCACAGGGTGCTGGGCACTGCCTCCCTTTGTACAGGGCAGCACGGTGGCGCAACGGTAGATCGCCAGAGACCCGGGTTCCATCCCGACTACGGGTGCTGTCTGTACGTTCTCTGTAAGTTTGTACGTTCTCCCCGTGACCGAATGTTTTTTTTTGAGATCTTTGGTTTCCTCCCACACTCCAAAGACGCACATGTTTGTAGGTTAATTGGCTTGGTGTAAATTTAAATAGTCCCGAGTGTGTGTAGGATAGTGTTAGTGTGCAGGGATGGTTAGTCAGTGTGGGATAGTGTTAGTGTGCAGGGATGGTTAGTCAGTGTGGGATAGTGTTAGTGTGCAGGGATCGTTAGTCAGTGTGGGATAGTGTTAGTGTGTGGGGATCGTTAGTCAGTGTGGACTCAGTGGGTTAGTCAGTGTGGGATAGTGTTAGTGTGCAGGGATGGTTAGTGTGCAGGGATGGTTAGTCAGTGTGGGATAGTGTTAGTGTGCGGAGATCGTTAGTCAGCGTGAGATAGTGTTAGTGTGCGGAGATCGTTAGTCAGTGTGAGATAGTGTTAGTGTGTGGAGATCGTTAGTCAGTGTGGGATAGTGTTAGTGTGCAGGGATTGTTAGTCAGTGTGGGATAGTGTTAGTGTGCGGAGATCGTTAGTCAGTGTGGGATAGTGTTAGTGTGGCATAGTGTTAATGTGCAGGGATCGTTAGTCAGTGTGGACTCAGTGGGTTAGTCAGTGTGGGATAGTGTTAGTGTGCAGGGATCGTTAGTCAGTGTGGGATAGTGTTAGTGTGCAGGGATCGTTAGTCAGTGTGGGATCGTGTTAATGTGCGGGGATCGTGAGTCAGTGTGGACTCAGTGGGTTAGTCAGTGTGGGATAGTGTTAGTGTGCAGGGATCGTTAGTCAGTGTGGGATAGTGTTAGTGTGCAGGGATCGTTAGCCAGTGTGGGATCGTGTTAATGTGTGGGGATCGTTAGTCAGTGTGGACTCAGTGGGCCACAGGGCCTGTTTCCGCACATTACAAAGGCCACTTAACCGACAACCCTGTATGTCTGGGTTGTGGGTGGAAACCGGAGCATCCAGAGGAAACCCACATGGTCACAGGGAGAACATGGAAACTCCACACAGACAGCACCCATGGCCAGCATCACACCTGGGTCTCCGGCGCTGTGAGGCAGTAGTTCTACCGGCTGTGCCACTGTGCTGCCCCCTGCTTCTAGAAATTTCTGAAACAAAATCAATACATGGGGTGCAGATTCCATACAACTTCACTAACGTACATATGTGGAACAGATGACATTCTGTGTTGAATGAATGGCCTTAGCATTGCTCATATATTCATCAGACTGTAGTTTAATCCAACTCATTCTCGCTGTCTGCCATGCTTACAAACACTCATGCGATACACATTTTAGTTCATTATAGTTTTAGTTTAGTTTAGAGATACAGCTTCCATGTTGCTTCCACCGTCTCTACTGGACCTTCGTGTGATCCCATCTCAATGCCATCCCCAATACTCCTTCAGCTTAGTTTAGAGATACAGCGTGGAAACAGGCCCTTCGGCCCACCGAGTCCACACCGACCAACGATCCCCACATACTAACACCATCTGACACACACTAGGGACAATTTACATTTATACCAAGCCAATTAACCTACAAACCGGAACACCTGGAATAAACCCAGGCAGGTCACGGGGAGAACGTACAAACTCCGTACAGACAGCACCCGTGGTCGGGATGGAAGCCGTGTCTCTGGCGCTGTGAGCACTGTGCGTCAGCAACTCTAACGCTGCGCCACCGTGCCGCAGTTTATAAATAAGACAAATATTGTTGTAATTCCAAACAGATTTTGCAGTAAAGCTGAGTCCTACCAGGTGGGCCTGTCGGGCTTCCTCGATGTAGTGCGTGGTGACAATCACTGAGGTTCCTTGGTCTTTCACGATGTCCACCAAGTGTTGCCAAATCCTCCAGACAGCAGAGAGAAAGGGTTAACAACATGCCCAGCAACACCTTCAATAATAGTCTGACACACGCTCATTTCATGTATTTATTTATTCATTGTTATTAAAGGACCGCTAAACCGTCAGGAAACAACCTTCACAAGTGGAAACAACACATTTATCCCCTCCCAACCAGAGAATAAGTACATTCTGGCACAGCCACACAGAGTGCTGGAGTAACTCAGCGGGTCAGGCAGCATCTGTGGACAACATGGATAGGTGACGTTTCGGTCGGAACCCTTCTTCAGACTGCTTTCGGAGAGAAGAGGAGAATTTCTTCAAAGTAGGCATACCTTGAGGAACTTTTGCAATGGAGCAGACACAATAGACAATAGGTGCAGGAGGAGGCCATTCGGCCCGTCAAGCCAGCACCGCCATTCAATGTGATCATGGCTGATCATTCCCAATCAGTACCCCGTTCCTGCCTTCTCCCCATACCCCCTGACTCCGCTATCCTTAAGAGCTCTATCTAACTCTCTCTTGAATGCATTCAGAGAACTGGGCTCCACTGCCTTCTGAGGCAGAGAATTCCACACCTTCACCACTCTCTGACTGAAAAAGTGTTTCCTCATCTCCGTTCTAAATGGCCTACCCCTTATTCTTAAACTGTGGCCCCTTGTTCTGGACTCCCCCAACATTGGGAACATGCTTCCTGCCTCTAATGTGTCCAACCCCTTAATAATCTTATATGTTTCGATAAGATCCCCTCTCATTCTTCTATATTCCAGTGTATATAAGCCTAGTCACTCCAGTCTTTCAACATACGACAGTCCCGCCATTCCGGGAATTAACCTAGTAATCCTACGCTGCACGCCCTCAATAGCAAGAATATCCTTTCTCAAATTTGGAGACCAAAACTGCACACAGTACTCCAGGTGCGGTCTCACTAGGGCCCTGTACAACTGCAGAAGGACCTCTTTGCTCCTATACTCAACTCCTCTTGTTATGAAGGCCAACATTCCATTCTCTTTCTTCACTGCCTGCTGTACCTGCATGCTTCCTTTCAGTGACTGATGCACTAGGACACCCAGATCTCGTTGTACGTCCCCTGTTCCTAACTTCACACCATTCAGATAATAATCTGCCTTCCTATTCTTACCACAAAGTGGATAACCTCACACTTATCCACATTAAACTGCATCTGCCATGCATCCGCCCACTCACACATCTGCCATGCATCCGCCCACTCACACATCTGCCATGCATCCGCCCACTCACACATCTGCCATGCATCCGCCCACGCACACATCTGCCATGCATCCGCCCACTCACACATCTGCCATGCATCCGCCCACTCACACATCTGCCATGCATCCGCCCACTCACACATCTGCCATGCATCCGCCCACTCACACATCTGCCATGCATCCGCCCACTCACACATCTGCCATGCATCCGCCCACTCACACATCTGCCATGCATCCGCCCACTCACACATCTGCCATGTATCCGCCCAATGTGTGATGAGGAGCCCATGGGTCAGACAAGGCATCTCCCCCACGGAGAGTATCCTCAGCCTCAGCCTCAGCACCCTCTTAGTACGGGCACGGACCAATGACTACAACCTCACTCACAGCTGTTATCAGGCAACTCAACCATCCCACCACAACCAGAGAGCAGTGCTGAACTACCATCTACCTCACTGGTGAACCTCGGACTATCTTTGATCGGACTTTGCTGGCTTTACCTCGCACTGAATGTTATTCCCTTACCATGTATCTGTACACTGTGAATGGCTTCTCCCCTATCACTAATCATCTCATCACTAACCCCCCATCACTATCCCCCCCCTCACTAACCCCCCCCCTCACTAACCCCCCCCTCACTACCCTCCCTCACTAACCCCCCCATCACTATCCCCCCATCACTACCCTCCCTCACTAACCCCCCCCTCACTAACCCCCCCTCACTAACCTCCCCATCACTACCCTTCCTCATTTACCCCCATCACTATCCCCCCCATCACTACCCTCCCTCACTACCCCCCCCCTTCTCACAGCTGTGACGTTCCTGTATGTTACTGCTGATGCAGGGAGTCGTCAGTGACTGAAGAACATGAATGAAGGGGGAGGCTCAACATCACCTAGGCCCTGCTGAGCAGATGAATGCAGCAACACAGAACGAGTGAAAGTGTTTCAGTGAACATGTACAGGCAGCAGTGGAGACTAGGGGAGAGGTGAATTCCAGTCCTGTCGGCTGTGCTGATCACAGTTCTAATTCACACCCGCCCCACACTGGCTCCAATCCCTGATGTTAAATCCTATCGTCACTACACTTCACTGTCTATCTGATCTCCAGCCCCACTACCTCCGTGGTACTCCCTACAGACCCAGCCTGATCATCAGGCCCAAACCCAAGCGTGGTGAATCTGTGGGATTCTTTGCCACTGAGGGCTGTGGAGGCCACAAGTCAGTGGATATTTTTAAAGCGGAGATGATTAGGTTTTTGATCAGTACATGTGTCAGGGGTTATGGGGAGAAGGCAGGAGAGTGGGGTTGAGAGGGAAAAGTAGATTGGCAATGATTAAATGACGGAGCAGACTCGATGGGCCAAATGGCTTAATTCTGCTCCGATGCCTGGTGACCTTATGATTGAGGTGTGCAGGCATGTTCGTGTTGTAGTGGTGGGGATGTAGTTAGTGTGGGGGGGAATCCCACATCATCAGCCTGGCCGTTGTCTATACAAGCACCAGTGGGGGAGAGACCAGCGTTACAGCCGCTGAATGTTACAAACAAACGTACTCTTGCCACGTGTCCTCAGTCTCTCTTTTTAGATAAATGATTGGAGGAAAGTGGAGTGTGGGTGACACTAGGGGTGGACATGTGTGGAGTGGAGGGCAGAGGTGTACACGCGTACATGTGTGTGTGCGGTGGGTGTACACGCGTACATGTGTGTGTGCGGTGGGTGTACACACGTACATGTGTGTGTGCGGTGGGTGTACACGCGTACATGTGTGTGTGCGGTGGGTGTACACACGTACATGTGTGTGTGTGTGTGTGGTATTACACGCGTACACGTGTGTGTGCTGTGTGTACACATGTGTGTGCGGTGGGAGTATATGTGTACATGTGTGTACAAGTGTACACGTGTGTGTGCTGTGTGTGTACACACCTGGCCCGCAGCACTGGGTCCACGCCGACGGTTGGTTCGTCCAGGAGCAGGAGCGGAGGCTGCTGGAGCAGAGCAGCCCCTAGAGACACACGCCGCCTCTGTCCACCGCTGAAACACACGCCAGCACACGCCAGCACACGTCAGTACATGTCAGCATACGCCAGCGCATGTCAGTTCTTGTCAGCACACGCCAGCACACGCAGAGCACAGATCAATGCACGTCAGCACATGCACAGCGCAGGTTAATGCACGTCAGCACATGTAAGCACATGTCAGCACACGCACAGCACAGGTCAGCACACGTCAGTACATGTCAGCACACATCAGCACACACACAGCACACGCACAGCAAACGTCAGCACACACAGAGCACAGGTCGGTGCACATCAGCACACGTCAGCACATGCACCGCACACGTCAACACAGGTGAGCACACGTCAGCACATGCCAGCACACACACAACACAAGTCAGCACACGTCACCACACATCGGCACACGCATAACACAAGTCAGCACATGGTGTGAAGAAGGGTCTCCACTCTGTGAAACGTCCCCCATTCCTTCTCTCCAGAGATGCTGCCTGACCCGCTGAGTTACTCCACATTCTGTGTCTACCATCAGGACAATGTCTGCTCTCTCTGCTCCTGTACAGCTGTTTATTTTAGTTTGGAGACACATCATGGAAACAGGCTCTTTGGTCACTGAGTCCACAATGACCATCAATCACCTGAACACTAGCTCTATCTGACACACACTAGGGGCAATTTACAGAAGCCAATTAACCGACAAACCTGCACGTCTTTGGGAGTTGGGAGGAAACCGGAGCACCCGGAGAAAACCCACGCAGTCACAGGGAGAACGTGCAAACTCCACACAGACAGTAGCCGAGGTTTCATGTCGCTGTGAGGCAGCTGCTCTACCCGCTGAGCCACCGTTGTAGAACTTGTAGAGCCTTATCTTGTCCTCACTGTTATCCCCTTTCTCCTGTATCTGTACACTGTGGACGGACGGCTTGATTATAATCATGTATTGTCTTTCCGCTGACTGGAAAGCACGCAATAAACAATAACCTATTCGCTGTACCTCAGTACACGAGACAATAATAAACTAGACTAAACTGTTCTGGCATAACTGTCCAGGTGATGAGTTTTATAATTGCATTCGCAGGGGGTGTGGCAGATGTGACATTTTGGTCAGACAAACTAAGGCAAGACTAGTGCAGTGCACAACAGAGGCGTGATAGTGTTGTAGAACAGAGGCCTGGGAGTGTTGTAGACAGAGGCCTGGGTGTGTTGTAGACAGAGGCCTGGGTGTGTTGTAGAACAGAGGCCTGGGAGTGTTGTAGACAGAGGCCTGGGAGTGTTGTAGAACAGAGGCCTGGGAGTGTTGTAGACAGAGGCCTGGGTGTGTGGGTAGATGGTTCCATGAAACTAGCCACACAGGTAGACAGAGTGGTGAAGAAATAAAAAAATCAAATTAAAATTAAAATCAAAATCAAAATGAACTGACAGACCTGTACATCTGAAGTGTAGAAGGAAACCGGAGCACCCGGAGAAACCCACGTGGTCACGGGGAGCACGTACCACGTGGAGAACATACCACGTGGTCACGGGGAGCACGTACCACGTGGTCACGGGGAGAACGTACCACGTGGTCACGGGGAGAACGTACCACGTGGTCACGGGGAGAACATACCACGTGGAGAACGTACCACGTGGTCACGGGGAGAACGTACCACGTGGTCACGGGGAGAACGTACCACGTGGTCACGGGGAGAACGTACCACGTGGTCACGGGGAGCACGTACCACGTGGTCACGGGGAGAACGTACCACGTGGTCACGGGGAGAACGTACCACGTGGTCACGGGGAGCACGTACCACGTGGTCACGGGGAGAACGTACCACGTGGTCACGGGGAGCACGGACCAACATACAGGGATTAAGGGCCTGACCGCCACATCTAATGAATACATTTTATTGTTTAAACGTTATTGTTGAAGTGGTTTTGTAATGTTAAAGCTGTGACAATCTAGTCTTTAAGCTGATGGAGGTGCTGGTACACCATGCGTGTGTGTACAGACACAGGGGCAGCACTGCAGGATTCTAACAAACCACCCTCTCCCACCCTCCCACTGGCTGCTGCAGCAGGATCACAAACACTGTGTAGGAAGGGACTGCAGAGGCCGGTTTACACCAAACATAGACACAAAGTGCTGGAGTAACTCAGCTGGTCAGGCAGCATCTCTGGAGAGAAGGAATGGGTGGCGTTTCAGGTGGAGACCCTTCTTCAGACTGAGAGTCGGGGGAAAGGGAAAGGAGAGATGTCGACGATGATGTGGAGAGATAGAGAACAAAGAAGTAACGATGATAAAGGAAACAGGCCACTGTTAGCTGTGTGCTAGGTGAGAACGAGTTACAGACAATGAGACTCAACAAGAAGGTTGAAGATGGGATGATGTGGGTGGGGAGGGATAGAGAGAGAGGGCATGCAAGGGTTACTGAAGTTCCACGTCCGTTTGTCGGAAGACAAAGTATTGTGCGTACCTGAGGTGCTTTATAAGTGAATGCTTGTCAGGAAGGTCGAGGAAATCGAGCAGGAAGGAGAGGCGGGCCTCGATAGTGTTCCTCGTCAGCCCGTGTATGCGGCCAAAGTAATGGAAGGTGTCGGCGATGCTGAACTCATTGTACAGTGCGAGCTCCTGCAACACACCACACAGACGATTCATATTAAACATGTTGGTGATGCAAATCAATGTCAACCTCACCTCACAGAATCACAGCATAGGACAGTGGAGAGGAGTCAGGGGTGGAGAGCAGTCAGGAGTGGAGAGGAGTGGAGAGCAGTCAGGAGTGGAGAGGAGTGGAGAGGAGAGGAGTCAGGAGTGGAGAGGAGTCAGGAGTGGAGAGGAGTGGAGAGCAGTCAGGAGTGGAGAGGAGTGGAGAGGAGAGGAGTCAGGAGTGGAGAGGAGTCAGGAGTGGAGAGGAGACAGGAGTGGAGAGGAGTGGAGAGGAGAGGAGTCAGGAGTGGAGAGGAGTCAGGAGTGGAGAGGAGACAGGAGTGGAGAGGAGTCAATGTGGAGAGGAGACAGGAGTGGAGAGGGGTGGAGAGGAGAGGAGTGGAGAGGAGTGGAGAGGAGAGGAGTCAGGAGTGGAGAGGAGTCAGGGGTGGAGAGCAGTCAGGAGTGGAGAGGAGTCAGGAGTGGAGAGGAGAGGAGTCAGGAGTGGAGAGGAGACAGGAGTGGAGAGGAGAGGAGTCAGGAGTGGAGAGGAGTCAGGAGTGGAGAGGAGTCAGGAGTAGAGAGGAGACAATGTGGAGAGGAGTCAATGTGGAGAGGAGTCAATGTGGAGAGGAGACAGGAGTGGAGAGGAGACAGGAGTGGAGAGGAGACAATGTGGAGAGGAGACAGGAGTGGAGAGGAGACAGGAGTGGAGAGGAGACAGGAGTGGAGAGGAGTCAGGAGTGGAGAGGAGACAGGAGTGGAGAGGAGTCAATGTGGAGAGGAGACAGGAGTGGAGAGGGGACAGGAGTGGAGAGGGGACAGGAGTGGAGAGGAGTCAGGAGTGGAGAGGAGTCAGGAGTGGAGAGGAGACAATGTGGAGAGGAGTCAATGTGGAGAGGAGCCAATGTGGAGAGGAGTCAATGTGGAGAGGAGTCAATGTGGAGAGGAGTCAATGTGGAGAGGAGTCAATGTGGAGAGGAGCCAATGTGGAGAGGAGTCAGGAGTGGAGAGGAGCAAATTTGCAGATGATACAAAGCTGGGTGGCAGTGTGAACTGTGAGGAAGGTGCTATGGGGTTGCAGGGTGACTTGGACAGGTTGTGTGAGTGGGCGGATGCATTGCAGATGCAGTTTAATTTGGGTAAGTGTGAGGTTATCTACTTTGGTGATAAGAATAGGAAGGCAGAGTATTATCTGAATGGTGTGAAGTTAGGAAAAGGGGACGTACAACGAGATCTGGGTGTCCTAGTGCATCAGTCACTGAAAAGAAGCATGCAGGTACAGCAGGCAGTGAAGAAAGCCAATGGAATGTTGGCCTTCATAACAAGAGGAGTTGAGTATAGGAGCAAAGAGGTCCTTCTGCAGTTGTACAGGGCCCTAGTGAGACCGCACCTGGAGTACTGTGTGCAGTTTTGGTCTCCAAATTTGAGGAAGGATATTCTTGCTATTGAGGGCGTGCAGCGTAAGTTTACTAGGTTAATTCCCGGAATGGCGGGACTGTGATATGTTGAAAGACTGGAGTGACTAGGCTTATATACACTGGAATATAGAAGAATGAGAGGGGATCTTATCGAAACATATAAGATTATTAAGGGGTTGGACACATTAGAGGCAGGAAGCATGTTCCCAATGTTGGGGGAGTCCAGAACAAGGGGCCACAGTTTAAGAATAAGGGGTAGGCCATTTAGAACTGAGATGAGGAAAAACTTTTTCAGTCAGAGAGTTGTAAATGGGAGGGATGCGGTGGGTGAACGGCCAGGGATGGGGTGGGGGATGGGCAAGGTTGGGGTGGGGGATGGGCAGGGTTGGGGTGGGGGATGGGCAGGGTTGGGGTGGGGGATGGGCAGGGTTGGGGTGGGGGATGGGCAGGGATGGGGTGGGAGGCGGGCAGGGTTGGGGTGGGGGATGGGCAGGGTTGGGGTGGGGGATGGGCAGGGTTGGGGTGGGGGATGGGCAGGGTTGGGGTGGGGGATGGGCAGGGTTGGGGTGGGAGGCGGGCAGGGTTGGGGTGGGGGATGGGCAGGGATGGGGTGGGAGGCGGGCAGGGTTGGGGGAGCGGGCTGCGTACCTGTGGAGGGTGGGGGGAGGAAGGGTTAGGGGGGGGGAGGGTTAGGGGGGGGTGCTGCGTACCTGTGGAGGGTGGGGGGGCAGGGAGGGGGGGTGCTGCGTACCTGTGATGGGGGGGGGGGGGTAGGGAGGGGGAGGTGCTGCGTACCTGTGGAGGGTGTAGGGGGGGGCAGGGTTAGGGGGGGGGTGCTGCGTACCTGTGATGGGGGGGGGCAGGGAGGGGGAGGTGCTGCGTACCTGTGGAGGGTGCGGGGGGGGGCAGGGTTAGGGGGGTGTGCTGCGTACCTGTGGAGGGTGCGGGGGGGGGGGCAGGGAGGGGGGGTGCTGCGTACCTGTGGAGGGTGTGGGGGGGGCAGGTTTAGGGGGGGGTGCTGCGTACCTGTGGCATGTATCCCACCATGCAACCAGGAACGCCATGGCCAGGAGAGGCGGGAGGCTTCCCCAGCACGGTGATGTGGCCGCTGGAGATGCGCAGTCTGCCCAGGACACAGCGCAGGAGCGTGGTTTTGCCGCAGCCACTCGGCCCAAGCAGTCCGTATCTGCACGGGACACAGCATGCAATGACCAACCCTGTTACACAGGACACACGCTGTAGAACGGACAGGACAGTGTGGGAGCAGCTCATGGACAACGCACTCCAGGTGTGAGAACATACACCAGGTGTGAGAACATACGCCGGGTGTGAGAACATACACCAGGTGTGAGAACATACGCCGGGTGTGAGAACATACACCAGGTGTGAGAACGCACGCCGGGTGTGAGAACACAACACCACTTGTGAAAACACACAACAGGTGCGAAAACGCACACCTCCAGATCCAGGGGCAGTTTCTTCCCGGCTGTTATCAGGCAACTGAACCATCCCACCACAACCAGAGAATAGTGTTTTACTACCATCTACCTCATTGGTGACCCTCGGACTATCCTTGATCGGACTTTGCTGGCTTTACCTTACACTAAACGTTATTCCCTTATCGTGTATCTGTACACTGTGGACGGCTCGATTGTAATCATGTGTTGTCTTTCTGCTGACTGGTTAACACGCAACAAAAGCTTTTCACTGAACCTCGGTACACGTGACAATAAACTAAACTGAGCTGAACCTGAGGTCGCAGGTTGGCAAAGCTCAGTCACTGGAGTGCGTCACATCTCCTGTGAGATGGAGAAGGACATGGGCACAGTGAGGTCACCGGTGGAATGGGGAGGATTGAGGAGCGTTGAAGCCTGGGATGAGGTGCAGAAGAAGGTTGTTGAGGATGAGAGGGAAGCAGGGATGTCAAGAGGGGACACCAGACTGAAGGGGAAGGGGGGAGGTCAGGGCAATTAGGTTATTGCACAAAACAAAGAAGTATCCAGTAGATTAGTGGCTGCAGTGGGCCTTCAGTGAAGGTAGGTGGCCACCATTTGGGGTGGGCTGCAGGGGGTCTTCAGTAAGGGTGGGCCTTCAGTGACGGTGGGCCTTCAGTGACGGTGGGCCTTCAGTGAGGGTGGGCCTTCAGTGACGGTGGGCCTTCAGTGAGGGTGGGCCTTCAGTGAGGGTGGGTCTTCAGTGAGGGTGGGCCTTCAGTGAGGGTGGGCCTTCAGTGAGGGTGGGCCTTCAGTGAGGGTGGGCCTTCAGTGAGGGTGGGCCTTCAGTGACGGTGGGCCTTCAGTGACGGTGGGCCTTCAGTGAGGGTGGGCCTTCAGTGAGGGTGGGCCTTCAGTGAGGGTGGGCCTTCAGTGAGGGTGGGCCTTCAGTGAGGGTGGGCCTTCAGTGAGGGTGGGCCTTCAGTGAGGGTGGGCCTTCAGTGAGGGTGGGCCTTCAGTGAGGGTGGGCCTTCAGTGAGGGTGGGCCTTCAGTGAGGGTGGGCCTTCAGTGAGGGTGGGCCTTCAGTGACGTTTGGTGGCCATCACTTGGGCGGGCTGCAGTGACCTGGATGCCCAAGTGAAACAAGTTCATAAGGTCATAGGTGACAGGAACAGAATTAGGATACCTGGCCTGTCAGGACTACTCTGCCATTCAATCATGGCTGACCTATCTCTCCCTCCTAACCCCATTCTCCTGCCTTCTCCCTGTAACCCCTGACACCCGTCCTGATCCACACCTGGAAGTGATGGCCCCTGGCATGTCCAGCACCGGTCCACTGGTGCTTTAGGCACACATCTGTGTGGGATACCCTCACACTGCATGTCACCTATCTGAGTTATGCCTGGGGACACAACAAGCTTCACTCTGAAGCTGGAACATGTTGCCTGGGGCTCGGCGGGACCGGGCGCCGCTCCAAGAGACTGAGCACGTGGACCACACGCGGCCTACAGCGGCGGAGGACACCGTGGCCAGGCTTGGCCAGGCCGACCCTGCAACGCCACTAGGACAACAAACCTTCATGGTCCGGTCAACATCCCTGCACTCACAACAACTGGAACATTGGCCCCAAACTGGCCACTGTACACTGTCTCGGTGTACTACTGCTGTACACTTGTGTGGATCTGAGATGCTTATCTCATATGTATCAAAGTGCTTTTGTGTAGTGTAAGAAAATAACTGCAGATGCTGGTACAAAAGCAAAGGTATTTATTCACAAAATGCTGGAGTAACTCAGCAGGTCAGGCAGCATCTCAGGAGAGAAGGAATGGGTGACGTTTCGGGTCGAGACCCTTCTAGTCTGAAGAAGGGAAGCCACTGTGGCTTCTGTTATACATCCCCATCAGGCATGCACAATCCCTTCTCCAGCTCAAGAAAGAAGGCCAGAATTTAATTAAACATAGCACAAAAAGTAAGGAAATTTGTGTTTGGTAGATTATTTCTTTGTTGTAACAATGCTTCTTGGCAATAAATCTTATACCGTTGGAAAGCCTGTTTATTTCCCTTTTAAATGGTGCCACATTTGTAAGGAAAATGCATTTGTGGGATGAGCAGCAGAGCTGAGTATGTGGGTTGCGCCCATGAAAAATCTGCCAAATCTTCTCTGCCAATGCCAAACAGCTTATTCTGCCATTGACTCTTGTTCGGTGTTGTTTGGTGGATTGGATGATTGAAGTCTGAAGAAACAAGACATATTGGCAATTTAACAATTTATTCATTTAATAAACAGGAGCCTCAGTAGCGTGTGGAAGAACCTTACACAGCCACAACAGCCTGGCACCTCCTCCTCCTCATGCTGGTCACCAGCCTGGTCACACTGTTGCGGGATGGCATCCCATTCTTCAACCAGCATTTGTCGCAAGTCAGCCAACGTGGTTGTGTTGGTCACTCTGGCACGAACAGCACGCCCAAGCTGATCCCACAAGTGTTCAATGGGGTTGAGGTCAGGACTGTTGGCAGGCCATTCCATCCTCTACACTCCCAAATTCTGGAGGTAGTCTCTGAGAAACCCTGCTCTGTGGGGGCGAGCATTGTCATCTTGGAGGATAGAGTTCGGTCCCAGACTGTGGAGATATGGGATTGCCACTGGTTGCAGAATCTCATCTCAATATCTCTCTGCATTGAGATTGCCTCCAATGATGACAAGCCTCGTTTTTCCAGTGAGGGAGATGCCGCCCCACACCATCACACTGCCTCCACCAAAAGATGTTACTCTATCGGTGCAGCAATCAGCATAGCGTTCTCCGCGTCTTCTCCACACTTTGACCATATGATCCAACTGCCGTAGGCAGAATCTGGACTCATCGCTGAACATAACGTTCCTCCACATGTTCAGGTTCCAGTGCACGTGTTGCCGACACCAGCACAAACAGGCCTGACGGTGAAGGGCAGTCATGGCAGGCCTCCTGGCAGCCCTATGAGACCGGAGATCGGCTGCCTGCAGTCTGTTCCGAATTGTCTGGGCAGAGAGCCGTCGGCCATATCGTCCTGCAAACCTTGACTGCAAATCTGTAGAAGACAGCCTACGGTTCCTAAGTGCTGACAGGGTGAGGAAACGGTCTTCTTCAGGTGTCGTCTTCTTGGGACGCCCACTTCGCGGCCTGTCTCTGACATCCCCCGTTATATGGAACTTGGCCTTCACTTTGGAGATGGTACTAGGGCTCACTCCAAATAATGCCGCAACTTGGTTTTGCGGAACACCAGCTTGAAGTTGCCCTATCGCACGGGCCCTATCCAGATCAGTCAAACGTGGCATGCCGATTCTTGGAGCACCTACTGACCACTGTAGCAGGGCCCATGCTCACAGATGCTGCCAATCAGGTGCCAATCAGGCACCTGATTGTCAGCACCTGGGGGTACCAGAAGCTCAAAACAAGAGTCAATAGCAACAGCAGAATAAGCTGTTTGGCATTGGCAGAGACGATTTGGCAAATTTTTCATGGGCGCAACCCATATACTCAGCTCTGCTGCTCATCCCACAAATGCATGTTCCTTTCAAATGTGGCACCATTTAAAAGGGAAATAAACAGGCTTTCCAACGGTATAAGATTTATTGCCAAGAAGCATTGTTACAACAAAGAAATAATCTACCAAACACAAATTTCCTTACTTTTTGTGCTATGTTTAGTTTTAAGTCCTTTTTTGGTAACAATTTTTAATTATACCTTTGAATAAATACCTTTGCTTTCGTGTAGTGATACATACTGAACTGTGTACAAAAATGGATCTCACTGGACATGTGACAAATAAAGTACCATACCATACTATGCCATACCACACCATGCCATACCACACCATGCCATACCACACCATGCCATACCACACCATGCCATACCACGCCATACCACACCATGCCATACCACACCATGCCATACCACACCATGCCATACCACACCATGCCATACCACACCATGCCATACCACACCATGCCATACCACACCATGCCATACCACACCATGCCATACCACACCATGCCATACCATGCCATACCACACCATGCCATACCACACCATGCCATACCATACCATGCCATACCACACCATGCCATACCACACCATGCCATACCACACCATGCCATACCATGCCATACCACACCATGCCATACCACACCATGCCATACCACACCATGCCATACCACACCATGCCATACCACACCATACCATACCACGCCATACCATACCACACCATGCCATACCATGCCATACCACACCATGCCATACCACACCATGCCATACCACACCATGCCATACCACACCATGCCATACCACACCATGCCATACCACACCATGCCATACCACACCATGCCATACCACACCATGCCATACCACACCATGCCATACCATACCATGCCATACCACACCATGCCATACCACACCATGCCATACCATACCACACCATGCCATACCACGCCATACCACACCATGCCATACCACACCATGCCATACCACACCATGCCATACCACACCATGCCATACCACACCATGCCATACCACACCATGCCATACCACACCATGCCATACCACACCATGCCATACCATACCATGCCATACCATACCATGCCATACCACACCATGCCATACCACACCATGCCATACCATACCATGCCATACCACACCATGCCATACCACACCATGCCATACCATACCATGCCATACCACACCATGCCATACCACGCCATGCCATACCACGCCATGCCATACCACGCCATGCCATACCATGCCATACCACACCATGCCATACCACACCATGCCATACCACACCATGCCATACCACACCATGCCATACCACACCATGCCATACCACACCATGCCATACCACACCATGCCATACCACACCATGCCATACCACACCATGCCATACCATACCATGCCATACCACGCCATACCATACCATGCCATACCATGCCATACCACACCATGCCATACCACACCATGCCATACCACACCATGCCATACCACACCATGCCATACCACACCATGCCATACCACACCATGCCATACCACACCATGCCATACCACACCATGCCATACCACACCATGCCATACCACACCATGCCATACCACGCCATGCCATACCACGCCATACCATACCACGCCATGCCATACCACGCCATGCCATACCATGCCATACCACACCATGCCATACCACACCATGCCATACCACACCATGCCATACCACACCATGCCATACCACACCATGCCATACCACACCATGCCATACCACACCATGCCATACCACACCATGCCATACCACACCATGCCATACCACACCATGCCATACCACACCATGCCATACCACACCATGCCATACCACACCATGCCATACCACACCATGCCATACCACACCATGCCATACCACACCATGCCATACCACACCATGCCATACCACACCATGCCATACCACACCATGCCATACCACACCATGCCATACCATACCATGCCATACCACACCATGCCATACCACACCATGCCATACCACACCATGCCATACCACACCATGCCATACCACACCATGCCATACCACACCATGCCATACCATACTATGCCATACCACACCATGCCATACCACACCATGCCATACCATACCATGCCATACCATACCATGCCATACCACACCATGCCATACCACACCATGCCATACCACACCATGCCATACCATACCATGCCATACCACACCATGCCATACCACACCATGCCATACCACACCATGCCATACCACACCATGCCATACCACACCATGCCATACCACGCCATGCCATACCACGCCATACCATACCACGCCATGCCACACCATGCCATACCACACCATGCCATACCACACCATGCCATACCACACCATGCCATACCACACCATGCCATACCACACCATGCCATACCACACCATGCCATACCACACCATGCCATACCACACCATGCCATACCACACCATGCCATACCACACCATGCCATACCACACCATGCCATACCACACCATGCCATACCACACCATGCCATACCACACCATGCCATACCACACCATGCCATACCACACCATGCCATACCACACCATGCCATACCATACCATGCCATACCACACCATGCCATACCACACCATGCCATACCACACCATGCCATACCACACCATGCCATACCACACCATGCCATACCATACTATGCCATGCCATACCATACATACCACACCATGCCATACCACACCATGCCATACCACACCATGCCATACCACACCATGCCATACCACACCATGCCATACCACACCATGCCATACCATACTATGCCATGCCATACCATACATACCATACCAGCCATACCACACCATGCCATACCACACCATGCCATACCACACCATGGCATACCACACCATGCCATACCACACCATGCCATACCACACCATGCCATACCACACCATGCCATACCACACCATGCCATACCATACTATGCCATGCCACACCATGCCATACCACACCATGCCATACCACACCATGCCATACCATACTATGCCATGCCATACCATACATACCATACCAGCCATACCATACCATATCATGCCATACATACCATTCCAAAACATGCCATACCATACACACCATACCATACCATGCCACACCATGCCATGCCATGCCATACCATAACCATACCACACCACACCATACCATGCCACAGCATGCCATGCCACATGAGGCCATACCATACCATACCGTACCATACCATACCATACCATGCCATACCATGCCATGTCATACCATACCATACCATGCCACACCATGCCATACCAACTGAGGCGAGACCTGTACTCATTTAGACGGACATGATACCAGCCTTACATGCATCCTCGGGGCAGCGTGAGGCTGAGGTTGTGGAGAACGGTTATCTTGCCGTAGTTCAGGCAGACACGGCTGGTCCTCACGGCAGCCAGACTGCACCCCTGGGTCACAGCACCATCCATCCCCTGGGTCACAGCACCATCCATCCGGGGGGTGACTATTCCATCAAAATAAATCAAGTTAAAACAATGAGACTGAAGTGCAGATATCAGTAGAATTTAGAAAAAGAAACCATCAGGGGAATGAATCTGAATGCCAGCATATTCTACTACCTCACTGAAGAAGGGTCTCGACCTGAAACGTCCTCAAACTTTCTCCACAGATGCTGCCTGACCCGCTGAGTTACCCCAGCACTCTGTGAAACGTCACCTATCCATGTTCTCCAGAGATGCTGCCTGACCTGCTGAGTTACTCCAGCACTCTGTGTCTATCTTCGGTTTGAACCAGCATCTGCAGTTCCTTCCTGCACTAGCTCAATGGGAAATTGGGGTTGAATAATTGCTGCTCTGCTCCACCAAGTGGCTTTCCTGGGTACTGCAATGCTGCATTCACATTGTCCACAACTGCAAAGTCACAGTACTGTGCTATGTGAGGGGCCAATGCAGATCATTCAGTCTGTTCCGACCTCCTTGCCAATTGCTCCCACTTCCTGCTCTTTCCTGAAATCTCTTTTTTTTAATCTAACCCTACTTGTGAATCTGTTTCCACCACCTTATCATACAGAGCATAGAAGTTGATAAGAAGGGTCACGACCCAAAATGTCATCTGTCTATTCCCAGGGAAGATGCTGCCTGACCCGCTGAGTTACTCCAGCAACTTGTGTTCTGTTACTCCAGCACTCTGTGAAACGACACCTATCCATGTTCTCCACAGATGCTGCCTGGGGAAAAAGAATGCGTAACATTTTGGGTCGGGACCCTTCTGCAGACTCAGGAGTTCATAACCATTCACTGCAGAAGAAAGTTTGTTCCTATGTTGTATCTGATTTTTCTGGGCCAGTCACCTTAAATTAGGGATTGTTGTATCTATCAGCAGTAATCAGCTGGAGTAATCAGCAGTTGCAGCAGCCAGCAGCAGCAGCAAGCAGCAGCAAGCAGCAGCAAGCAGCAGCAGCAGCAAGCAGCAGCAGCAGCAAGCAGCAGCAGCAGCAAGCAGCAGCAGCAGCAAGCAGCAGCAGCAGCAAGCAGCAGCAGCAGCAAGCAGCAGCAGCAGCAAGCAGCAGCAGCAGCAAGCAGCAGCAGCAGCAAGCAGCAGCAGCAGCAAGCAGCAGCAGCAGCAAGCAGCAGCAGCAGCAAGCAGCAGCAGCAGCAAGCAGCAGCAGCAAGCAGCAGCAGCAGCAGCAAGCAGCAGCAGCAAGCAGCAGCAGCAGCAGCAGCAGCAGCAGCAGCAAGCAGCAGCAGCAGCAAGCAGCAGCAGCAGCAGCAGCAGCAGCAGCAGCAGCAGCAGCAGCAAGCAGCAGCAGCAAGCAGCAGCAGCAGCAAGCAGCAGCAGCAGCAGCAAGCAGCAGCAGCAGCAGCAAGCAGCAGCAGCAGCAGCAAGCAGCAGCAGCTAGCAGCAGTAGCAGTAGCAGCAGCAGCAAGCAAGCAGCAGCAAGCAAGCAGCAGCAGCAGCAGCAGCAGCAGCAGCAGCAGCAGCAGCAGCAGCAGCAGCACCAAGCTGTGTTGCTTGGGAAGTAGTGTGTGGGGATTGTGTGGGGATAGTAAGGAGTAAGACCTGTGTGATCTCCCGGACTAGTTTCGATCGCCTAGCTTGGGGTCGGAGAGGAATTTCCCGGATTTTTTCCCAAATTGGCCTGGGTTTTTTATCCGGTTTTTCGCCTCTCCCAGGAGATCACTCAGTTCTTTTGGGTGGGCGGTTGGAGCGGTTGGAGTAGCGGCCGGGCGGTAGGTTTAGTAACTGAGCGCGGGGCTTTGTTTGGAGAGTATGACTGCCAGGGCAGTTTATTGTTCTGGGTGTCAGATGTGGGGAATCTGGGAGTCTGATAGTCTTCCAGACATCCACATCTGCGCCAGGTGTGACGAGATGGGGCTCCTAAGGGACCGTATTAGGAACCTGGAGCGGCAGATTGATGACCTCCGTCTGATCAGGGAGAGTGAGGAGGTTATAGATAGGAGTTACAGGGAGGTGGTCACTCCTAGACCACGGGAGGTAGACAAGTGGGTCACTGTTAGGGGGGGCAAGGAACAGAGGCAGGGACTAGGGAGTACCCCGGTGGCTGTACCCCTTGGAAATAAGTACTCCTGTTTAAGTACTGTTGGGGGGGACAGCCTACCTGGGGGCAACGACGGTGCCCGGGCCTCTGGCAAGGAGTCCGGCCCTGTTGCTCAGAAGGGTAGGGAAAGGAAGAGGAGAGCAGTAGTAATAGGGGACTCTATAGTGAGGGGGTCAGATAGGCGTTTCTGTGGACGCAGTCGGGAGACCCGGATGGTGGTTTGCCTCCCTGGTGCCGGTGTCCGGGATGTGTCTGAGCGTGTCCAGGATATCCTGAAAGGGGAGGGAGAGGAGCCAGAGGTCGTGGTACATATAGGTACCAACAATATAGGTAGGATAAGGGAAGAGGTCCTGAAAGGAGAATTCAGGGGGCTAGGAAGAGAGTTTAAAAAAAAGGACTTCCAAAGTAATAATCTCAGGCTTACTGCCTGTGCCACGCGATAGTGAGAATAGGAATGGAGTGAGGTGGAGGATAAATACGTGGCTGAGGAACTGGTGCAGGGAGCAGGGTTTCAAGTTTCTGGATCATTGGGACCTCTTCTGGGGGAAGTATGACCTGTACAAAAAGGACGGGTTGCATCTGAACCCGAGGGGAACCAATATCCTGGCGGGGAGATTTGCTAAAATAACTGCGGAGACTTTAAACTAGTACGGTTGGGGGGAGGGACTCAAACACAGATAGCTAATAGGCAGTGTGTGAGGCAGGAGGCAGAAAAGGGAAACACTCAGACCCAATATGTAGGAGAGAAAGAAGGGAAAAGAAATAAACTGAGAATAAGAAATGATGGGTCCCTTAAATGTGTATATTTTAATGCTAGGAGCATTGTAAGAAAGGTGGATGAGCTTAGAGCCTGGATTGACATCTGGAAGTATGATGTTGTGGCGATCAGTGAAACATGGTTGCAGGAGGGTTGCGATTGGCAATTAAATATTCCAGGATTTCATTGTTTCAGATGTGATAGAATCGGAGGGGCAAGAGGTGGGGGTGTTGCATTGCTTGTCAGGGAGGATATCACAGCAGTGCTTTGGCAGGACAGACTAGAAGGCTCGATTAAGGAGGCTGTTTGGGTGGAACTCAGAAATGAGAAAGGTTTAGCAACACTTATAGGGGTGTATTATAGACCGCCAAATAGGGAACGAGAATTGGAAGAGCAAATATGTAAGGAGATAGCAGATATTAGTAGTAAGCACAGAGTGGTGATTGTGGGTGATTTCAATTTTCCGTATATAGACTGGGAATCACATTCTGTTAAAGGGCTGGATGGTTTGGAGTTTGTAAAATGTGTGCAGGATAGTTTTTTGCAGCAATACGTAGAGGTGCCTACCAGAGAAGGGGCAGTGTTGGACCTCCTGTTAGGAAATGAGATGGGTCAGGTGACGGAGGTATGTGTTGAGGAGCACTTTGGGTCTAGTGATCATAATGCCATTAGTTTCAATATCATTATGGAGAAGGTCAAATCTGGACCAAGGGTTGAGATTTTGGATTGGAGAAAGGCTAATTTTGAGGAGATGAGAAAGGATTTAAAAGGAGTGAAATGGAAATTGTTGTTTTATGAAAAGGATATAATAGAGAAATGGAGGATATTTAAAGGTGAAATTTTGAGAGTACAGAGTCTTTATGTCCCTGTTCGGTGGAAAGGAAAGAATAAGAATTTGATGGAGCCGTGGTTTTCCAGGGAAATTGGACAGTTGGTTCGGAAAAAGAGGGAGATATACAATAAATATAAGCGGCAGGGAGTAAATGAGGTTCTTGAGGAATATAAAGAATGTAAAAGGAATCTTAAAAAGGAAATTAGAAAAGCGAAAAAAAGATATGAGGCTGCTTTGGCAAGTAATGTAAAAGTAAACCCCAAGGGGTTCTACAGATATGTCAATAGCAAAAGGATAGTGAGGGATAAAATTGGTCCATTAGAGAGTCAGAGTGGACAGCTATGTGCTGAGCCGGAAGAAATGGGCGAGATATTAAACAATTTCTTTTCTTCGGTATTTACCGAGGAGAAGGATATTGAATTATGTGAGGTAAGCGAAACAAGTAGAGTAGTGATGGAAATTAGGAGGATTAAAGAAGAGGAGGTACGGACACTTTTGAAAAATATAAAAGTGGATAAGTCTCCAGGTCCTGATAGGATATTCCCTAGGACATTGAGGGAAGTTAGTGCAGAAATAGCAGGGGCTATGACGGAAATATTTCAAACGTCATTAGAAACGGGGATGGTGCCGGAAGATTGGCGCATTGCGCATGTTGTGCCTTTGTTTAAAAAAGGTTCTAAAAGTAAACCTAGCAATTATAGACCTATTAGTTTGACGTCTGTGGTGGGAAAATTAATGGAAAAGATACTTAGGGACAATATATATAATTATTTGGATAATCAAGGCCTGATTAGAAACAGTCAACATGGATTTGTGCCTGGAAGGTCATGTTTGACTAATCTTCTTGAATTTTTTGAAGAGGTTACCAGGGAAATTGATAAGGGCAAGGCTGTGGATGTTGTCTATATGGACTTCAGTAAGGCATTTGACAAGGTTCCACATGGAAGGTTGATTAAGAAGGTTAAATCGTTGGGTATTAATAGTGAGGTTGCAAGATGGATTCAACAATGGCTGAATGGGAGATACCAGAGGGTAACGGTTGACAATTGTATGTCAGGTTGGAGGCCAGTGTCCAGTGGAGTGCCCCAAGGATCTGTGTTGGGTCCACTGTTGTTTGTCATTTACATTAATGATCTGGATGATGGTGTGGCAAATTGGATTAGTAAATATGCAGATGATACTAAGATAGGTGGAGAAGTTGATAGTGAGGTAGATTTTCAAAGTCTACAGAGAGACTTGGGCCTTTTGGAAGGGTGGGCTGAAAGATGGCAGATGGAGTTTAATGCTGATAAGTGTGAGGTGCTGCATTTTGGTAGGACAAATCAAAATAGGACGTACAGGGTAAATGGTAGGGAATTGAGGAATGCAGTGGAACAGAGGGATCTGGGAATAACTGTGCATTGTTCCCTGAAGGTGGAATCTCATGTGGATAGGGTGGTGAAGAAGGCGTTTGGTATGCTTGCCTTTATAAATCAGAGCATCGAGTATAGAAGTTGGGATGTAATGTTGAAATTGTACAGGGCATTGGTGAGGCCGAATCTGGAGTATGGTGTGCAGTTCTGGTCGCCAAATTATAGGAAGGATGTCGACAAAATGGAGAGGGTACAGAGATTTACTAGAATGTTGCCTGGGTTTCAGCACTTAGGCTACAGAGAGAGGTTGAACAGGTTGGGTCTTTATTCTTTGGAGCGTAGAAGGTTGAGGGGGGACTTGATAGAGGTTTTTAAAATTTTGAGAGGGACGGACAGAGTTGACGTGGGTAGGCTTTTCCCTTTGAGAGTGGGGAAGATTCCAACAAGGGGACATAGCTTCAGAATTGAGGGACAAAGGTTTAGGGGTAACATGAGGGGGAACTTCTTTACTCAGAGGGTTGTGGCTGTATGGAATGGGCTTCCGGTGGAAGTGGTGGAGGCTGGCTCGATTTTATTATTTAAGAGTAAATTGGATAGGTATATGGATAAGAGGGGTCGAG
The DNA here is from genome assembly GCF_053455715.1 of Rhinoraja longicauda. Taxonomy (NCBI): domain Eukaryota; kingdom Metazoa; phylum Chordata; class Chondrichthyes; order Rajiformes; family Arhynchobatidae; genus Rhinoraja; species Rhinoraja longicauda. The sequence goes on along the minus strand of NC_135961.1, from coordinate 69,417,142 downwards.
TCCTTCAGACTGAAGAAGGGTCTTGTTTTTAATAGACAGGTTGATTAGGGAAAGTCAGCATTGTTTTTGTATGTGGGAAATGATCTCTCATGAACTTGATTACGTTTTTGAAGAAGTAACTGAGAAGGTTGATGAGGGCAGGATTGTGGACATCATCTACATGGTCCTACATAGTCTACTGTGGACGTAGTCTACATGGACCTGCAAGGCCGATGATAGGGATCTGCTTGGAAAGATGCTTTGGGAGGTTGGGTGACATGGGATGCAGGGAAAGCTGGATAAACAACTAGCTTCATGGTCAGAAGCAGAGGGTGGTGGTGGAAGTTAGTTTTTTGGGCCAGAACTCTGTGACTGATGGTCTAGTAACTCGTGGAGTGGTGCTGAGCCCAATGCTGTGTGCAATCTATCTCAACGATTTGGATGAGAATGTACAAGAGTAGTAAGTTTGCAAATGACACAACAGTAGGTCGGTGGTATTGTAAGCAGTGAAGATGGTTATCAAGAATTGCAGCAAGACCTTGATCAGCGATGTATGTGGACTGAGGAATGGCTGACAAGGTTTCATTTAGATAAGTGTGGTGTTGCATTATGAGTTGAGCCAGTATGGGACCTTCAGGGTGAACGGCTGGGCCCTGGGGAATGTTGTGGAGCTGGGGGAGTGAAGAGTCCATGTACATAATTCCCTGAAAGTGGAGTCACGGGTGGCTATGGTGACAGAGAAGGCTTTGGGCACTTTGGTCTTCACCAGACAGGGTACTGACTACAGAGGTATGGACATAGAACGTAGAATAAGGTTCTATACCAGTTAGGGTGGCCACAAGGATGTTGGGTAAAGTCAAGGGGGTCTCAAACAGAGTTGGGGTTGCGTAGTGGATGTCAGTGCACACACAGTGGATGTCAGTGCACACACAGTGGATGTCAGTGCACACACAGTGGATGTCAGTGCACACACGGTGGATGTCAGTGCACACACGGTGGATGTCAGTGAGCTGTGAATTCCCTGCATTCTCACCACTCCTCATCTGCCTCAGTCCCAGGTTTTCTGTTGTAGTTCAGCCTTCAGGTATCTGGTTGTGTGATATTACCCTGTGATGCATGAATGAGGAAAGCCTAGTTTTTGTGGTTAATTAACTTCTAAACTTACAAATAACCTTCTCTAACTTCAGATAGTCCCTGCTTTCCCTCTCTATCCCCTCCCCCTTCCCGGTTCTCCCACTAGTCTTTCTGTCTCCGACTACATCTTACCTTTGTCTCGTCCCCCCCCCTGACGTCAGTCTGAAGAAGGGTCTCGACCCGAAGCGTCCCCCATTCCTTCTCTCCAGAGATGCTGCCTGACCCGCTGAGTTACTCCAGCACTTTGTGTCTACCTTTCATCGCCAGTCTGCCTCATGGTGGACCTTGCATGTTTCTCTTTATCTGTACATCTCTGTTACTGGTACACTACATTATGCACTGATTCATTTCTCTAACTGTGCACTAAATGTTCAGCTCGTGTATGGTTTTGATTGTAATCATGTCTCGTTGGTTTTTAACTGGACAGCATGCAAAACAAAGTTTCTCACTGCATCTCAGTACACCTGACAGTAACGCTGATACTTATGACAATACAACTTGCAACGATCTTAAGGATAGCGGAGTCAGGGGGGATGGGGAGAAGGCAGGACGGGGTACTGATTGAGAATGATCAGCCATGATAACATTGAATGGCGGTGCTGGCTCGAAGGGCCGAATGGCCTCCTCCTGCACCTATTGTCTATTGATCTGCTTGCTTCAGTGTGAAGTTGTTGTAAGGGAATAAAGGAATCCACTTGTTCCTTGTAATGATTACGTGGATAAAGGGCTTATCTGTGTCAATAACGGCTGGAACTTCTCAAAGGTTTGATTTGAATGTTGCTGTTGGAATTCTTTTAAATTGAATTCTTCAACTCTAAAAGGTTTTGTGTCAGTATGTTCTTGCTATCTAAGTCATGGCTAACTTGAGTTACTTAGAACAAGTCTGCATTAAGGAAATTGCATATTGAAAGCAGATTTAATTGGCATAATTTCCAAATGTGTTATCCTTAATAACACGAGGAAGTACTGCAAATTATTGCTGAACTGCTGGTGGATGGTAATTTTCCAATTAACCATTTTTGACCTGATATGCATCGGGTATCCTAAGGATAGAATTTAACATTTTCATTTATGAGAGGGAAAGGGAAATGCTATTGAATTGCTTTATGTATGAAGTATTTGCCTCCATCTCTTACTTTAATAAGCCTAACAACATATGTCCTGCCTATTAGGAGATAACCAGTAAAGCAGCAACTCTTTTGTTTTTCCAACATGGGTTTTTCAGTGATTATATTAGCGAATGTTCCCTAAGCAAGCTCTTTCACATTTAGTTAGAATGATTACAGTTCTAGCTTCAAAATGGTGAGACTAAATGTGGTTGGAGATGTATTGTTTAAAGTAAGATATCTTCCCACAAGGGTGGTGTGCCTGACCCGCTCCTCGTGCAAGGCTCCATGGCCTCCCAATGCATGGCCTCCATACCATTCCCAAACGCTCCTTCCCCATCTGACGGAGCTTTCCACGAGTGAGTGGGGAAGTACAGAGACCACTCTCTTTCCTTATTTATCTTTCCTTTTCTATGGCAATATCTCAAGCACCAATAGCCTTCTGCTAACTTACCAAGCAATCATTGCGAAGACCTAACAACTGTGTTGAATAGCAATGGACAATAGACCACACTGGGACAGGGCAAAGTGGCATAATCAGCCTTTACTCATTGAACTAGAAATACAGCTGAAGGTTACAAGGACAATATAGGTATTGATGAATAAATGGTGAACATAATACACCAAGGTTCAGAATTTAGTTTTGTGCCTTTAATTGAGTTTAATCATCTTTTACAGCGTGTGTTAGCACTTTAATTTGGACATGGTCCTGTGGAGATTAAATGATCCTTGGATCAGTTGCACTAAACTTGCAATAAGGTGGCATCTGCTTGTTGAACTCGTCTGAAATTCCATTCCACACACTGCAGATGAATCTAATTTCAGAGGCATTGCGCAGTTCATGTCCACTATCATGTTGCTTGTTTATTGTTACTAATCCGAAGACCAATTTCTATGCACATGGGGTTTCAGTTAAGTGATTTAGGTTCAGGTTTATTATTGTCACGTGTACCGAGGTACAGTGAAAAGCTTTGTTCTGCATCCTATCAGATCAGATATACCATACATAAATGCAATCAAGTCAAACTCAAGTACAAAAGGGCAAAGCAAAGGGGAAGATACAGTGTGTGTTGTAGCGCATCAGTTCCAGAGACAATGTCCGCAATGGGGTAGAGGTGAATCGGACAGTACCCTAGCTTATGGAAGGGCCGTTCAGAAGCCTGATAACAGAGGGGAAGAAGCTGTTCGTGAGTCTGGTGGTGCGCGCATTCAAGCTTCTGTATCTTCTGCCGGGCGGGAGCGGGGAGAAGAAGGAATGACCGGGGTGGGACAAGTCTTTGATGGTGTCGACTGCTCTCCTGAGGCAGCGTGAAGTGAAGATGGTTAATGAAGGGAAGTCTGCAAATCATCCCCTTCCCAAACTCTCTTGTTCTTAAGGCATTTTTTCAGTAAGAATCACAACTGATCAAATTGGCTGATTTTATTCATTCATACAAGGAATGTTTTTATTTGAGATGCCCCGACCATAACAGGCAGGTAACAGCACAGGCAGTAGTTCAAACCTTGGAACCTGTGTGCTGTAAAATTACCTGCTCTGTCTATCGCAGGCTAATAATTTTGCCGCCCTTTGTCGGAACGTACAGAATCATATATACCATACAGTGCTAGTTATTTGCGCTGATTGGCAAACACCAGGCAGCTTCTGTATTGTAGCTTGCATCATTGAGTGGGAATTCTGTGTTCATTTACCCAATAAGCAGCTTCTCTTTTCTGCACTTTCTTTAATTAAAACAAATGTAAAATACTTTGTTCCACATTTGTGGAGGGGTTTATTAATGTGCTTTGTTCTAGTTCAGTCCTTTCAAGGTCATAAGATTTATTTCAAAATAATTGGGCAGAAAGTATCTGTGATGTTATTGTTAATAAAGGCATAATTTTAAAATCTCCTTCAGTCACACAGGTGACAAATGGAATCCCTGTGGTGCCTTTCATTATTTCCCCAAGGGCCAGGTCACTGGATGGAGCTCTTTTATGCTGATGAAAGCAAGCAAGGGCATTCTGAGGCACTCAGTGTAATGTGCTTCCGTTGTACACAGTCCTGTTGTCTGTTGAAACACATTTGGACAGGTACACGGATAGAAACAGGTATGTAGGTTAATTGGCTGGGTAAATGTAAAAATTGTCCCTAGTGGGTGTAGGATAGTGTTAATGTACGGGGATCACTGGGCGGCACGGACTTGGAGGGCCGAAAAGGCCTGTTTCCGGCTGTATATATATGATATGATATGATATGAAGAGGGGATTAGAGGGTTATGGTCTGAGTGCAGGTAGATGAGACTAGGTCAGGGAGAATGGTCGGCGTGGACTGGTAGGGCCGGACAGGCCTGTTTCCATGCTGTAGTTGTTATATGTTATATATGTTATATGTTACACAGAGTGCCGGAGTAACTCAGCGGGTCAGGCAGCATCTGTGGAGAACATGGATAGGTGACGTTTAACAGAGTGCCGGAGTAACTCAGCGGGTCAGGCAGCATCTGTGGAGAACATGGATAGGTGACGTTTAACAGAGTGCCGGAGTAACTCAGCGGGTCAGGCAGCATCTGTGGAGAACATGGATAGGTGACGTTTCACAGAGTGCTGGAGTAACTCAGCGGGTCAGGCAGCATCTGTGGAGAACATGGATAGGTGACGTTTTGGGTTGGAACCCTTTTTCATAATCAGTATGCAGAAGGGTTCCGATCCAAAATGTTAACCAGCCAGAAAAGGTTCAAGCATGTGCTTAAGGTCACCTTGAAGAGATGGACTTCCTGTGAATCCCTGGCCTACAACAGTTGGTAGTGGAACAGGAGACATTTGGATAATAGAGAGGTGACGTTTCGGGACAGGACACTTCAGGCTTTTGAAAAGGGCGGCACGGTGGCGCAGCGGTAGAGTTGCTGCCTTACAGCGCTTGCAACGCCAGAGACTCAGGTTCGATCCTGACTACGGGCGCTGTCTGTACAGTTTGTACGTTCTCCCCGTGACCTGCGTGGGTTTTCTCCGAGATCTTCGGTTTCCTCCCATACTCCAAAGACGTGCAGGTTTGTAAGTTAATTGGCTTGGGGTATGTGTAAATTGTCCCTCATGTGTGTCGGATAGTGTCATTGTGCGGGGATGGCTGGTCGGTGCGGTCTTGGTGGGCCGAAGGGCCTGTTTCCGTGCTGTATCTCTAAACTAAAGTAAAGGAGCATTGGGGATGGCATTGAGATGGAATCACACGAGGGTCCAGTGTAAGCTGTGGAAGTAATGTCACCTCATTCACCACACACCCTCCTGTGCTGTGACCATCACCAGCTCAATGTGTAGCAGCGTCATCACCAGCGATTGAAAAATAAAATCACATTCCACACAGTTACAAGATCTTAATAGTTATGCCGTAAGTTATTTCTTTCCGTGATGCCTCTGCAACCTGTCAAAAGCTTTGAAGAAGGGTCTCGACCCGAAACGTCACCCATTCTTTCTCTCCCGAGATGCTGCCTGACCCGCTGAGGTACTCCAGCATTTTGTGTCTACCTTCGATTTAAACCAGCCTGCAGCTTTTTCCTACAAACATATAAAATGTAACACAACCCATCAACTATGGAGAATCCAAGTGTTTGGAAGACAGATGTTAATCCTGCACCACTACAGACACAAGAAACAGCAGGGGCTGCAATCTTACCCTAAACGTCGTCTGGCCATTCCCTCCACAGATGCTGCCTGACCTGCTGAGTTCTTCCAGCATTGTGTGTTTTACTGCAGGGCCCAATACCTGCCCTGAGAGCGGGTGGTATCACTGGACAGGCCCTGTGATCGCTGCCCACAATCTCACTGCCATAGATGTCTTACCCACTGAGCCACTAATCCCTGCTGTCTAACCTGCGACAGGTTTTGAATGTTGAAATAAACTGAGCACCAGAGAGTGCAGACAATGCAAGATCAAAGGACAACATGGCTGACCTGGACACTGGAGGTTGTTCGGTCTTGCAGCAAGGGAACAGTACAGTTTGTTACACACCTCACACTCTGCTCCACATCGCACTCTGTCTATCTATAGCAACATAGTACATATATCAATATACTCACTCGTTTTGCATTCACTTCCCTCTTTAGACTGCTGTAGTTTTCCTTCTGAAACACTTCTCCTTTGCACTTCCTCGTTCCCTTGCTCAGCATCCATTGCTAAACTGCTTTGCTTTAATCATTTATTTTCAATCGGTTGTACAATACAATACAATATATCTTTATTGTCATTGTACAGGGGTACAACGAGATTGGGAATGCGCCTCCCATACGATGCAATAAATTAATTAGCTAGTCAGTATTAATTTAAACAACCCAATGAAACAAATTGGAACAGTTTTAAAACAGAATAAAGTGCAAGTAGATCTGTGCCGGTTCACTGTGCGATGTGACCATCCAGCTCAGCAGGACCGGTTCATAGCAGCTATGGCCCTGGGGATGAAGCTGTTCCTGAGTCTGGAGGTGCGGGCGTAGAAGGCCTTGTATCGTCTGCCTGATGGTAGGAGTTTGAACAGACTGTTGCAGGGGTGTGAAGAGTCTTTGTGGATGCTGGTGGCTTTTCTGAGGCATCGTGTGTTGTAGATGCCCTCCGATTGTAATAATTTTGTATTTTTAATTTAATCCCTTGCCCCAGAGGCGACTGTAATCTGGCACAAACTGGTGGGTGCGAGGTTTGGATCTGCTTGGACCTTTACTGCTTTGGTTTTGTCGATACCTGCTGGGTGAGTGGTGGAGGGGCTACAGGTTCAGATCCCGGCTATCTCAGTGACTAGTCCTGAGACCAGCACGTGGATGTGACCACACACTAGGTGCCCCTGCGGCTCTACTTGCTCAGAACTTGAAACAGATTTGGCTCGTCACTGAACGCTCTAACAAACGTCTACAGGTACGCTGTAGAAAGTACCATGACCGTACGGCATTCACAACTCACCGGGTATACAACAGGCTGCAGAGAGTGTGGACTCAGCCCGGTCCATCCTGAGCACTGCCCCCCCCCCACTGTCAGCATCTACACCAGGCCCTGCCCCCCCCCCCCCCCCCCACTGTCAGCATCTACACCAGCCCCTCCCCCCCCCCACTGTCAGCATCTACACCAGGCCCTGCCCCCCCCCCCACTGTCAGCATCTACACCAGCCCCCCCCCCCCACTGTCAGCATCTACACCAGGCCCTGCCCCCCCCCCACTGTCAGCATCTACACCAGCCCCCCCTCCCCCCCCCACACTGTCAGCATCTACACCAGGCCCTGCCCCCCCCCACTGTCAGCATCTACACCAGGCCCTGCCCCCCCCCCCACTGTCAGCATCTACACCAGCCCCCCCTCCCCCCCCACACTGTCAGCATCTACACCAGGCCCTGCCCCCCCCCCACTGTCAGCATCTACACCAGCCCCCCCCCACTGTAAACATCTACACCAGGCCCTGCCCCCCCCCCCCACTGTCAGCATCTACACCAGCCCCCCCCCCACTGTAAACATCTACACCAGATTTAGCATCAGATTTAGCAACCGTGCTAAAGCCACTACATCATCTGTTACAAAAGGATGAGAATTGGATGTGGGGAAAGGAACAACAACATGCATACGACATCTGCAAGAAAAACCTGACAAGTGACAAACTCCTTGTTCACTACGACACGACGCGCGAGATGAAACTTGCTTGTGATGCTTCAAGTTATGGTGTAGGTGCAGTGATTTGCCACGTAATGGATGACGGACAGGAAAAGCCTATTGCTTTTGCCTCCTGCACCCTATCACCAAGTGAGCGCAACTATGCACAGATAGAGAAGGAAGCACTCAGCATTGTGTTCGGAATCAAGAAATTCCACCAGTTTCTTCTTGGCAGACCATTCACCCTTGTGACTGATCACAAACCACTACTCACGATACTGGGTCCCAAGTCAGCTATACCTTCCATGGCGGCATCAAGGATGCAGCGCTGGGCAATTCTGTTGTCCCAGTATGACTACAAGGTGGAGTACAGAAGCTCCAAATGCAACGCAGTGGCAGATGCATTGTCCCGATTGCCCCATGAGAACTCTGATGTGGGAAGTGAGAACTCAATCTACACACTGCAAGTCGTAGATGAAGACTTTCCAGTGACTGCAACAGAAATTGCAGCTGAAACAGTGAAGGACACTGTGCTGAAGAGTGTTTACGAACAGACATTGAATGGTTGGACTGAAGTCGAGAGTGGATCAAACTCGGAACTGAAGCCTTTCTATAATCGACGACACGAATTATCATGCGAGCAGGGATGCATAAAGTGGGGTTATAGAGTGGTTGTACCAGAGTCTTTAAGAAACAAGATTATGTACGAACTTCATGCCGAACATCCTGGCATAGTTAGCATGAAGTCAATTGCTAGAAGTTTTGTGTATTGGCCTGGTATAGACAGTGACATTGAGTCACTGGTGAGCAAATGTAGCGTGTGTCAAGATTGCCGCAGTAAACCACCAAAAACACCACTGCAACCCTGGTCATGGCCAAGTAGACCGTTTCAGAGAGTTCACGTAGACTTTTGTGAAAAGGGTAATGATAATTTTCTGGTGCTAGTAGATAGTCATTCCAAATGGATTGAGGCTAAGCATATGGGGTCAAGCACTACTGCTGAGCATACCATAGACGAATTGAGATCAATTTTTGCATGTCATGGTTTACCAGAAGAACTTGTTTCTGATAACGGACCTCAGTTTCGTTCAGAACAGTTCAAACAGTTCATGCAGCGTAACGGGGTAAAACACACACTTGTTCCTCCATACCATCCAGCCTCCAATGGGGCGGCGGAAAGGTCTGTTAGAGTAGTCAAAGAGGCTCTCAAGAAACAGGTTTTGCAGGGTAGTTCAAAGCTCAGCATGAAACATCGTTTGGCTAGTTTCTTGCTGAAGTACAGAACTTCACCACACACAACTACGGGTTATTCACCTGCAGAACTGTTGATGAAGAGAAGGCTAAGAATACGCCTAAGTCTAGTTCAACCCAATTTGGCCTCGAGAGTTGAGCAAAAACAGTTAAGTCAAAAACACCACTTTGACTTCCACAAAAAGGAGAGGAACTTCAAGCCAGATGAGCAAGTTCGTGTGCTCAGTCCTCCCAACAAGTCCAGTCGAGACAAATGGGATGTTGGGAAAATAGTGGAAGTGTGTGGAACAAAAAGATACTTAGTGGATGTTGGAGACAAGATCAAAAGTGTTCACGTGGATCAAATGATTCCAGCCAAAGACGAACCGAAAACTGAGCATGAATTCCTAATCCCTGAGTATTCATCTGAAAGTGAGTTAGAAAAGACTATTGTGGTTGATACACAAAATTCAGTGAGTACAGATAAAGGGACAGACTTCTCTAGTCAAGGTCAGCGTACTAACATAGAGCCAAACAAGCCAACAGTTGAGTCTACACGTACATCTGTTATGCCTGTTGCACCTGTTACTGTTAAACGATCAGGCAGGAACCGCAAACCAGTAACTAGGTTAAATTTGTAAATATGGTTAAAAGTATTGATGTAAATCAAGTATCACAATACCAAAATTGTAATGTATTCATGCATATTCATGTGCCATGTTAATGAGTGGGCGTTCCTTGAGCTAGGAATGCTGGGTAAATAAAGGCTGGTGTGATTCAGGCAACTAACGTGTGAGTGTACTTTATCTTTATGCCGTGTTGAACATAACACAGAGGACATAGGTTTAAAGTGAAGCGGGAAAGATTTAATAGGAACCCGAGGGGCAATTGTTTTAATACAAAGGGTGGCAGGCAGTGGAGAGTGGAGTGCCGCAAGGCTCGGTGTTGGGGCTGCAACTGTTTACAATATATATTAATGATTTGGATGATGGAATTAGAAGTAACACTAGCAAGTTTGCGGATGACACAAAGCTGGGTGGCAGTGTGAACTGCGAAGAGGATGTTAGGAGGTTGCAGGGTGACTTGGACAGGTTGAGTGAGTGGGCAGATGCATGGCAGATGCAGTATAATGTAGATAAATGTGAGGTTATCCACTTTGGCGGCAAAAACAAGGAGGCAGATTATTATCTCAATGGTGTCATATTGGGTAAAGGGGAAGTGCAACGAGACCTTGGTGTCCTTGTACACCAGTCACTGAAAGTAAGCATGCAGGTACAGCAGGCAGTGAAGAAAGCTAAAGCCTTCATAATAAGAGGATTTGAGTACAGGAGCAAAGAGGTCCTTCTGCAGTTGTTTAAGGCCCTGGTGAGACCATAGATTCACAACTCTCTAGGTGAAAAAGTTGTTCCTCATCTCAATTCCAAATGGCCTATCCCTTATTCTTAAACTGTGGCCACTGGTTCTGGACTCCTCCAGCATCGGGAACATGTTTACTGCCTCTAATGTGTCCAATTCCTTAATAATCTTATATGTTTCAATGATCCCGTCTCATCCTTTTAAATTCCAGCGCATACAAGCCTAGTCGCTCCAATCTTTCAATATATGACAGTCCTGCCATTCCGGGAATTAACATCGTGAACCTACGCTGCACGCCCTCAATAGCAAGAATGTCCTTCCTCAAATTTGGAGACCAAAACTGCACACAATACTCCAGGTGCGGTCTCACCAGGGCCCTGTACAACTGCAGAAGGACCTCATTGCTCCTCTACTCAATTCTTCTTGTTATGAAGGCCAACATGCCATTAGCTTTCTTCACTGCCTGCTGTACCTGCATGCTTCCTTTCAGTGACTGATGTACAAGGACACCCAGGTCGCGTTGTACGTCCCCTTTTCCTAACCTGACACCATTCAGATAATACTCTGCCTTCCTGTTCTTGCCACCAAAGTGGATAACCTCACATTTAAGCACATTAAACTGCATCTGCCATGCATCCGCCCACTCACACAACCTGTCCAAGCCACCCTGCATCCTCATAGCATCCTCCTCACAGTTCACACTACCACCCAGCTTTGTAAATATCACTGTACCTCAGTACATGTGACAAATAAAGTCCCATACCATAAAGTACCATGGACACCCAGGGACATTTAAACATCAATGCTCTCTGATTTGTCACATTTATAATCTCCAGTTTGTGCCCACTCTCCCAATTTATAGAAACATAGAATAAAGATGCAGGAGGAGGCCATTCAGCCCTTCGAGCCAGCACCGCCATTCAATATGATCATGGCTGATCATCCAAAATCAGTACCCCGTTCCTGCTTTTTTCCCATATCCCTTGATTTCGTTAGTCCAAAGAGCTACATCTAATTCTCTCTTGAAAACATCCAGTGAATTGGCCTCCGCTGCCTTCTGTGGCAGAGAATTCCACAGATTCACAACTCTCTGGGTGAAAAGATTTTTCCTCATCTCAGTCCTAAATGGCCTACCCCTTATTCTTAAACTGTGGTCCCTGGTTCTGGATTCTCCCAACATCGGGAACATTTTTCCTGTCCAATCCTCTAAGAATTTTATATGTTTCTGTAAGATCCCCTCTCATCCTTCCAAGCCTATCCACTCCCCCTGCATCCTCATTAATCCTCCACTCATCATCCCACCTCGGTTTGTATCATCCGCAGATCTGGAAATCTGGCATTAGATACTCAGCCAGACTGTAGATATGGGATGTGAATAGGTGGGGAGAGGCCTGGATCCTGCCAACGTCCCTGGCTACAGCCGGCAGACTGAGAATGGACAGGCACAAAATGCTGGAATAACTCAGCAGGACAGGCAGCATCTCTGAAGAGAAGGAATGGGAGATGTTTTGGGTCGAGACCCTTCTTCAAATCTGAGAATGGTCTGCTTATTCTCACCCTTTGCTCTGTGACCGACCAGCATTTCTCAGTCAGAACTAGGGCATGCTCTGTAGCCTCCTCTTCAACATAGAACAGTACAGGAGATAGAAACATAGGAAATAGGTGCAGGAGGAGGCCATTCGGCCCTTTGAGCCAGCACCGCCATTCATTGTGATCATGGCTGATCATCCACAATCAGTAACCCATGCCTGCATTCTCCCCATATCCCTTGATTCCACTAGCCCCTAGAGCTCTATCTAACTCCTATCTAGCTCTATCTAAAATGAACTGGTCCTTTTCCCTGTGATGTCTGTGCTGAACATGATGCCGAGTTAATTTGCACATAACCGTGCCCCATATTCCCTCCTGTCCCTCCCTGCCTGTTGGCCTGTCTGTGCAAGTGGCTCTGAAACATTGCTCTTGCATCTGCCTCCACCAGTTCCACTGGCACCCACCACTCTGTGTAAAATCCTGCCACATAAATCTCCCAGATGAATGACTTCACTTTCATTTAGTGTAAAATCTTCATGTCAGGAGATTTTCATTGTCATATGCACTGGGATTCAGTCAAATTATCTCACTTGCCCCTGACAACTTGTTCAAAACCAAAACCATTTAACCCTTTCTCGATGCATTACTCAAGATTGCGGGCTCGAGTTCCAGGGAGAGGTTGGACAGGCTGGGAATTTTTCTTTGGAGCGTAGGAGGCTGAGGGGTGATCTTAGGGGTAGGCCATTTAGAACGGAGATGAGGAAAAACTTTTTCAGTCAGAGCGTTGTGAATCTGTGGAATTCTCTGCCTCAGAAGGCAGTGGAGGCCAATTCTCCGAATGCATTCAAGAGAGAGCTAGATAGAGCTCTTAAGGATAGCGGAGTCAGGGGGTATGGGGAGAAGGCAGGAACGGGGTACTGATTGTGGATGATCAGCCATGATCACATTGAATGGCGGTGCTGGCTCGAAGGGCCGAATGGCCTACTCCTGCACCTATTGTCTTTTGTCTATTGTCTATTGTCTTATTGAGGTGTACAAGACCATGAGGGGTATGGATAATGTGATCACTCACAATCTGTTTCCAGGGTAGAGGATTCTAAAGCTCGAGGGTATCGGTTCAAGATGAGAGGGGAGAGACTTCAGAGGGACCTGAGGGGCAACTTTTCCACTCAGAGGGTAGTCCATATCTGGAATGGGCTGCCAGAGGAAGATGTCGAAATGGATACATTTAAGACTTTCAAAAGACACTTGGGCAAATATATGGACAGAAGGGTATAGACTAGAGGAATGTGGGCCAAATGCAGGTGAATGGGACTAGCCCAATATGTCAGCTTGGTCAGTATGGAAAAAGGTGTGTGAAGGGACCTGTCTCTGTGCTGCACAGCTCCATGACTTTACTGGTCTCATCCATTACTATCTGCCTCAATCTGGCTCGCTTTCCTCAACTTTAAATATCCATGTAGATTTAGCGAGCAGCATTGCTCACCACACAACCACGTTTCTGTAATGGTAATTAGATGATGCCATTTGCTTCTGTCTGGGCCATTAAATTGGAAATGTCCAATCAGAGTGAGAGGGGGGGAAGTATAATGGAGCAGTGACAATAGACAATAGGTGCAGGAGGAGGCCATTCGGCCCTTCGAGCCAGCACCAATTCAATGTGATTATGGCTGATCATTCTCAATCAGTACCCCGTTCCTGCCTTCTCCCCATACCCGCTGACTCCGCTATCCTTAAGAGCTCTATCTAGCTCACTCTTGAATGCATTCAGAGAATTGGCCTCCACTGCCTTCTGAGGCAGAGAATTCCACAGATTCACAACTCTCTGACTGAAAAAGTTTTTCCTCATCTCCATTCTAAACTGCTACCCCTTATTCTTAAACTGTGGCCCCTGGTTCTAGACTCCCCCAACATTGGGAACATGTTTCCTGCCTCTAACGTGTCCAACCCCTTAATAATCTTATACGTTTCGATAAGATCCCCTCTCATCCTTCTAAATTCCAGTGTATACAAGCCTACTCGCTCCAGTCTTTCAACATATGACAGTCCCGCCATTCCGGGAATTAACCTAGTAAACCTACGCTGCACGCCCTCAATAGCAAGAATATCCTTCCTCAAATTTTGAGACCAAAACTGCACACAGTACTCCAGGTGCGGTCTCACTAGGGCCCTGTACAACTGCAGAAGGACCTCTTTGCTCCTATACTCAACTCCTCTCGTTATGAAGGCCAACATTCCATTGGCTTTCTTCACTGCCTGCTGTACCTGCATGTTTCCTTTCAGTGACTGATGCACTAGGACACCCAGATCTCGTTGTACGTCCCCTTTTCCTAGCTTGACACCATTCAGATAATACTCTGTCTTCCTATTCTTACCACCAAAGTGGATAACCTCACACTTATCCACATTAAACTGCATCTGCCATGCATCCGCCCACTCACACAACCTGTCCAAGTCACTCTGCAACATCATAGCATCTTCCTCACAGTTCACACTGCCACCTAGCTTTGTATCATCGGCAAATTTGCTAATGGTACTTTTAATCCCTTCATCCAAGTCATTAATGTATATTGTAAATAGCTGCGGTCCCAGCACCGAACCTTGCGGTACCCCACTAGTTACTGCCTGCCATTCTGAAAGACAATAGACAATAGACAATAGGTGCAGGAGTAGGCCATTCGGCCCTTCGAGCCAGCACTGCCATTCAATGTGATCATGGCTGATCATTCTCAATCAGTACCCCGTTCCTGCTTTCTCCCCATACCCCCTGACTCCGCTATCCTTAAGAGCTCTATCTAGCTCTCTCTTGAATGTATTCAGAGAATTGGCCTCCACTGCCCTCTGAGGCAGAGAATTCCACAGATTCACAACTCTCTGACTAAAAAGGTTTTTCCTCATCTCTGTACTAAATGGCCTACCCCTTATTCTTAAACTGTGGCCCCTGGTTCTGGACTCCCCCAACATTGGGAACATGTTTCCTGCCTCTAACGTGTCCAACCCCTTAATAATCTTATACGTTTCGATAAGATCCCCTCTCATCCTTCTAAATGGGACTCATTTATCCCCACTCTTTGCTTTTTGTCTGTCAACCAATTTTCTATCCATGTCAGTACCCTACCCCCAATGCCATGTGCTCGAATTTTGCCCACTAATCTCCTACGTGGAACCTTGTCGAAGGCTTTCTGAAAGTCGAGGTACACCACATCCACTGGCTCTCCCCTGTCAATTTTCCTAGTTACATCCTCAAAGAATTCCAGATTAGTCAAGCATGATTTCCCCTTCGTAAATCTATGCTGACTCAGAACGATTCTGTTACTGCTATCCAAATGCTCCGCAATTTCGTCTTTTATAATTGACTCCAGCATCTTCCCCACCACTGATGTCAGACTGACTGGTCTATAATTTCCCATTTTCTCTCTCCCTCCTTTCTTAAAAAGTGGGACAACATTAGCTACCCTCCAATCCACAGGAACTGATCCTGAATCTATAGAACATTTGAAAATGATCACCAATGCGTCCACAATTTCTAGAGCCACCTCCTTAAGTACCCTGGGATGCAGACCATCAGGCCCTGGGGATTTATCAGCCTTCAGTCCCATCAGTCTACCCAACACCATTTCCTACCTAATGTGGATTTCCTTCAGTTCCTCCGTCACCCTAGGATCTCTGGCCACTAGAACATCTGGGAGATTGCTTGTGTAGGGCCAATTATGTGTATTTATACTTTATATAATTGTACTTATATTTAGTGTGTGATGGGGACCTGGTACACATTGCCAGGATCGGTGGTGGAGGCAGATAAGATTAAAAAGCTTTTAGATAGGCACATGGTGGTGCAGGGAACAGAGGGATATGGATCATGTGAAGGGAGATGAGATCAGTTTAACTGGACATCATGTTCAGCACAGACATTGTGGGCTGAAGGGCCTGTTCCTGTGTTGTACTGTTAGAAACATAGAAACATAGAAAATAGGTGCAGTAGTAGGCCATTCAGCCCTTCGAGCCAGCACCGCCATTCAATATGATCTTGGCTGATCATCCTCAATCAATGCCCTGTTCCTGCTTTCTCCCCATACCCCCCGACTCCACGATCCCCAAGAGCTATACCCAATTCTCTCCTGAATACATGTTGTATGTCCTATGTTCATCCACCTTGCAGCTTATGCTGGAGGAAGGAATACACATATAGCTCCTCTAGATCTGCCACTTTATCATTGTTTTGTGTAAATTGAACTATTTGGTCCTTGCCTTTACACTGCTGCCTGGTTATTTTGGTGACCACTTTACTCACTTCCACTTCCTGCTTCGTTTCTCTCGTCCTCAGTTCCCTTATGAGGTTTCTGTCCCCTCAAAGCGAGTGTAAACCCTCTCCAATATCCGAGCAATGCCCAAGGATATTGGTGCTGGTTCCGGGGACGTGGGACCCATCCCACCCGTATAAGCACCGTGCGGATATCAAGGTGCCCTGGTGACTGGCAGATGGGAGGGGTAGGTGGCAAAGGCTGGATGTGATGAGGAGACAACAGACAATAGGTGCAGGAGGAGGCCATTCGGCCCTTCGAGCCAGCACCACCATTCAATGTGATCACGACTGATCATTCTCAATCAGTACCCCGTTCCTGCTTTCTCCCCATATCCACTGACTCCGCTATCCTTAAGAGCTCTCTCTTGAATGCATCCAGAGAATTGGCCTCCACTGCCCTCAGAGGCAGAGAATTCCACAGATTCACAACTCCCTGACTGAAAAAGTTTTTCCTCATCTCCGTTCTAAATGGCCTACCCCTTATTCTTAAACTGTGGCCCCTGGTTCTGGACTCCCCCAACATTGGGAACATGTTTCCTGCCTCTAACGTGTCCAACTCCTTAATAATCTTATATGTTTCGATAAGATCCCCTCTCATCCTTCTAAATTCCAGTATATACAAGCCTAGCCACTCCAGTATTTCAACATATGACAGTCCCGCCTTTCCGGGAATTAACCTAGTAAACCTACGCTGCACGCCCTCAAAAGCAAGAATATCCTTCCTCAAATTTGGAGACCAAAACTGCACACAGTACTCCAGGTGCGGTCTCACTAGGGCCCTGTACAACTGCAGAAGGACCTCTTTGCTCCTATACTCAACTCCTCTTGTTATGAAGGCCAACATTCCATTGGCTTTCTTCACTGCCTGCTGTACCTGCATGCTTCCTTTCAGTGACTGATGCACTAGGACACCCAGATCTCATTGTACGTCCCCTTTCCCTAACTTGACACCATTCAGATATAACATATATAACAATAACATATAACAACTACAGCATGGAAACAGGCCTGTCCGGCCCTACCAGTCCACGCCGACCATTCTCCCTGACCTAGTCTCATCTACCTGCACTCAGACCATAACCCTCCAATCCCCTCCTATCCATATACCTATCCAATTTACTCTTAAATAATAAAATCGAGCCAGCCTCCACCACTTCCACCGGAAGCCCATTCCATACAGCCACAACCCTCTGAGTAAAGAAGTTCCCCCTCATGTTACCCCTAAACCTTTGTCCCTCAATTCTGAAGCTATGTCCCCTTGTTGGAATCTTCCCCACTCTCAAAGGGAAAAGCCTACCCACGTCAACTCTGTCCGTCCCTCTCATAATTTTAAAAACCTCTATCAAGTCCCCCCTCAACCTTCTACGCTCCAAAGAATAAAGACCCAACCTGTTCAACCTCTCTCTGTAGCCTAAGTGCTGAAACCCAGGCAACATTCTAGTAAATCTCCTCTGTACCCTCTCCATTTTGTCGACATCCTTCCTATATTTTGGCGACCAGAACTGCACACCATACTCCAGATTCGGCCTCACCAATGCCCTGTACAATTTCAACATTACATCCCAACTTCTATACTCGATGCTCTGATTTATAAAGGCAAGCATACCAAACGCCTTCTTCACCACCCTATCCACATGAGATTCCACCTTCAGGGAACAATGCACAGTTATTCCCAGATCCCTCTGTTCCACTGCATTCCTCAATTCCCTACCATTTACCCTGTACGTCCTATTTTGATTTGTCCTACCAAAATGCAGCACCTCACACTTATCAGCATTAAACTCCATCTGCCATCTTTCAGCCCACCCTTCCAAAAGGCCCAAGTCTCTCTGTAGACTTTGAAAATCTACCTCACTATCAACTACTCCACCTATCTTAGTATCATCTGCATATTTACTAATCCAATTTGCCACACCATCATCCAGATCATTAATGTAAATGACAAACAACAGTGGACCCAACACAGATCCTTGGGGCACTCCACTAGACACTGGCCTCCAACCTGACATACAATTGTCAACCGTTACCCTCTGGTATCTCCCATTCAGCCATTGTTGAATCCATCTTGCAACCTCACTATTAATACCCAACGATTTAACCTTCTTAATCAACCTTCCATGTGGAACCTTGTCAAATGCCTTACTGAAGTCCATATAGACAACATCCACAGCCTTGCCCTTATCAATTTCCCTGGTAACCTCTTCAAAAAATTCAAGAAGATTAGTCAAACATGACCTTCCAGGCACAAATCCATGTTGACTGTTTCTAATCAGGCCTTGATTATCCAAATAATTATATATATTGTCCCTAAGTATCTTTTCCATTAATTTTCCCTCCACAGACGTCAAACTAATAGGTCTATAATTGCTAGGTTTACTTTTAGAACCTTTTTTAAACAAAGGCACAACATGCGCAATGCGCCAATCTTCCGGCACCATCCCTGTTTCTAATGACGTTTGAAATATTTCCGTCATAGCCCCTGCTATTTCTGCACTAACTTCCCTCAATGTCCTAGGGAATATCCTATCAGGACCTGGAGACTTATCCACTTTTATATTCTTCAAAAGTGTCCGTACCTCCTCTTCTTTAATCATCCTAATTTCCATCACTACTCTACTTGTTTCGCTTACCTCACATAATTCAATATCCTTCTCCTCGGTAAATACCGAAGAAAAGAAATTGTTTAATATCTCCCCCATTTCTTCCGGCTCAGCACATAGCTGTCCACTCTGACTCTCTAATGGACCAATTTTTTCCCTCACTATCCTTTTGCTATTGACATATCTGTAGAACCCCTTGGGGTTTACTTTTACATTACTTGCCAAAGCAGCCTCATATCTTTTTTTCGCTTTTCTAATTTCCTTTTTAAGATTCCTTTTACATTCTTTATATTCCTCAAGAACCTCATTTACTCCCTGCCGCTTATATTTATTGTATATCTCCCTCTTTTTTCGAACCAAGTGTCCAATTTCCCTGGAAAACCACGGCTCTTTCAAATTATTATTCTTTCCTTTCCACCGAACAGGGACATAAAGACTCTGTACTCTCAAAATTTCACCTTTAAATATCCTCCATTTCTCTATTATATCCTTTTCATAAAACAACAATTTCCATTTCACTCCTTTTAAATCCTTTCTCATCTCCTCAAAATTAGCCTTTCTCCAATCCAAAATCTCAATGCCTTCTTGTTCTTACCACCAAGTGGATAACCTCACACTTCTCCACATTAAACTGCATCTGCCATGCATCCGCCCACTCACACAACCTGTCCAAGTCACCCTGCAACCTCATAGCATCTTCCTCACAGTTCACACTGCCACCCAGCTTTGTATCATCTGCAAATTTGCTAATGAGGAGTCAGTTAAGGAGAGAAGAGGAGGAGTGAAGTGTGAAGCCGGAGGGAGGGATGAGGGTGGAAGAGGATTGGGGAGAGGGGAAAGAGGGGGGATAAAAGGGAATTGTGGGACTTGGGAATGGGAGGTGAGTGTACGGAGGAGGGGACAGGAACAGGGTTAGGAGGCGGGGACAGGGGGAGGGGGGGACAGGAGCAGGGGGACGAGGTGGGGACAGGGGGGGGACAGGAGCAGGGTGACAAGGCAGGGACGGGGGGGACAGGAGCAGGGGGACAAGGCAGGGACGGGGGGGACAGGAGCAGGGGACAAGGCAGGGACGGGGGGGACAGGAGCAGGGGGACAAGGCAGGGACGGGGGGGGGGACAGGAGCAGGGGGACAAGGCAGGGACAGGGGGACAGGAGCAGGGGGACAAGGCAGGGACGGGGGGGACAGGAGCAGGGGGACAAGGCAGGGACGGGGGGGACAGGAGCAGGGGGACAAGGCAGGGACAGGGGGGGGACAGCAGCAGGGGGACGAGGCGGGGACGGGGGGGGGGGACAGAGCAGGGGGACAAGGCAGGGACAGGGGGGACAGGAGCAGGGGGACAAGGCAGGGACGGGGGGGACAGGAGCAGGGGGACAAGGCAGGGACGGGGGGGGGACAGGAGCAGGGGGACAAGGCAGGGACAGGGGGACAGGAGCAGGGGGACAAGGCAGGGACGGGGGGGACAGGAGCAGGGGGACAAGACAGGGACGGGGGGGACAGGAGCAGGGGGACAAGACAGGGACGGGGGGGACAGGAGCAGGGGGACAAGGCAGGGACGGGGGGGACAGGAGCAGGGGGACAAGGCAGGGACAGGGGGGGGACAGGAGCAGGGGGACAAGGCAGGGACGGGGGGGACAGGAGCAGGGGGACAAGACAGGGACGGGGGGGACAGGAGCAGGGGGACAAGGCAGGGACGGGGGGGACAGGAGCAGGGGGACAAGGCAGGGACAGGGGGGGGACAGGAGCAGGGGGACAAGGCAGGGACGGGGGGGACAGGAGCAGGGGGACAAGGCAGGGACGGGGGGAACAGGAGCAGGGGGACAAGGCAGGGACGGGGGGGACAGGAGCAGGGGGACAAGGCAGGGACGGGGGGGACAGGAGCAGGGGGACAAGGCAGGGACGGGGGGGACAGGAGCAGGGGGACGAGGCGGGGACGGGGGGGGGACAGGAGCAGGGGGACAAGGCAGGGACAGGGGGGACAGGAGCAGGGGGACGAGGCAGGGACGGGGGGGACAGGAGCAGGGGGACAAGGCAGGGACGGGGGGGACAGGAGCAGGGGGACAAGGCAGGGACGGGGGGGACAGGAGCAGGGGGACGAGGCAGGGACGGGGGGGGACAGGAGCAGGGGGACGAGGCGGGGACGGGGCGGGGACAGGAGCAGGGGGACAAGGCAGGGACGGGGGGGACAGGAGCAGGGGGACGAGGCAGGGACGGGGGGGACGGACAGGAGCAGGGGGACGAGGCGGGGACAGGGGGGGGGACAGGAGCAGGGGGACGAGGCAGGGACGGGGGGGACAGGAGCAGGGGGACGAGGCAGGGACAGGGGGGGGGACAGGAGCAGGGGGACGAGGCGGGGACAGGGGGGGGGGACAGGAGCAGGGGGACAAGGCAGGGACGGGGGGGACAGGAGCAGGGGGACGAGGCGGGGACGGGGGGGACAGGAGCAGGGGGACGAGGCGGGGACGGGGGGGGGGACAGGAGCAGGGGGACAAGGCAGGGACGGGGGGGACAGGAGCAGGGGGACGAGGCAGGGACGGGGGGGGGGACAGGAGCAGGGGGACAAGGCAGGGACGGGGGGGACAGGAGCAGGGGGACGAGGCAGGGACGGGGGGGACAGGAGCAGGGGGACGAGGCGGGGACGGGGGGGGGGACAGGAGCAGGGGGACAAGGCAGGGACGGGGGGGACAGGAGCAGGGGGACGAGGCAGGGACGGGGGGGGGACAGGAGCAGGGGGACGAGGCAGGGACGGGGGGGGGGGGGACAGGAGCAGGGGGACGAGGCAGGGACGGGGGGGACGACAGGAGCAGGGGGACAAGGCAGGGACGGGGGGGGGGACAGGAGCAGGGGGACAAGGCGGGGACGGGGGGGGGGACAGGAGCAGGGGGACAAGGCGGGGACAGGGGGGACAGGAGCAGGGGGACAAGACAGGGACGGGGGGGACAGGAGCAGGGGGACAAGGCGGGGACGGGGGGGGGACAGGAGCAGGGGGACAAGACAGGGACGGGGGGGGGACAGGAGCAGGGGGACGAGGCAGGGACGGGGGGGACAGGAGCAGGGGGACAAGGCGGGGACGGGGGGGGGACAGGAGCAGGGGGACGAGGCGGGGACAGGGGGGGGGGGGCTACAGAAGGATAATGCCTGGTGGGGGCACTGGCCCAATCATAAGGTCATGTGATAGGAGCAGAATCCGGCCATTCAGCCCATCAAGTCCACTCCGCCATTCAATCATGGCTGATCTATCTCTCCCTCCTAACCCCATTCTCCTGCCTTCTCCCCATAACTCCTGGCACCCACACTAATCAAGAATGGTGGTGAGCTAGGTCTTTGCAAGAGGTGCAAAGGGATGGGGAGAGAAATGTGTGCACTGGAGTTAGAGGGCAGGGGAAAGGGAGAGGGGAGGGTTGGGGGGGTGGGGGGGGGGGGGGTAGGGGGGTTGAAATTGCAGTATGTACCTGGTGAAATAATTTTCTCTATGCCAGGAAAGGTTACCTGTTTTTCATCAGTTATTTATCAGGTGTAATTAAATGGAAAGTAGAACATGACTAGGTTGGTGAGGGCGGACTGTGCAAGTGGAAAGACCCTGTTTGTAACAACCTCATGGCACAGACATACAAGCCAAAGGCAGACCCGCCACTGAATAATGTATCAACCAGGAGACAGAGAACAGTTGTGGACAGAAGCTGTTCACCTGCAGCTCCCACTTTGTGACACAGATAACGCAGGCATGGAAAAGTGTGGCTTGTTAGACTTTGTTCACCAAACAGGCACATATCCAGCAGAACATCACAGCAGGTGGCTGTGATATTGGTCCCAGATGAAACTCATTCACAGGATGGTGCGGAGGTCGATTCAATCAATTATTGATTAGTTTTAATCAGGAATTTGAGCCAGCGTGGTTTTGGCAGTGAAATGTAATGTGTGTGGAAAGAGGAGATGTTTCAAGTGTAGGATGCTGGTTTAAATCGAAGGTAGATACAAAATGCTGCAGTAACTCAGCGGATCAGGCAGCATCTCAGGAGAGAGGGAATGGGTGACGTTTTGGGTCGAGACCCTTCTTCAGAAGCGTTACCCATTCCTTCTCTCCCGAGATGCTGCCTGACCCGCTGAGTTACTCCAGCATTTTGTGTCTACCTTATATCTCTTCAAGTGTCGAGTCAAGAGGCAAGAATGTTTCATCGTCATACGGCTTGAAACAGAACTATGAAATTCTTACCTGCAACAAGCAGCACAATAGATATGTAAACATAGTGCTCTGTAAACAATATAATAAACAATAGACCTCATCAGGGTGTCGGGGGTTACAGAAACATAGAAACATAGAAAATAGGTGCAGGAGGAGGCCATTTGGCCCTTCGAGCCAGCACTGCCATCCATTGTGATCATGGCTGATTATCCACAATCAGTAACCCGTGCCTGCCTACTCTTACATGGCTTGATTCTGCTGGCCCCAAGAGCTCTATCTAACTCTCTCTTAAATTCATCCAGTGATTTGGCCTTCACTGCCCTCTGTGGCAGAGAATTCTACAAATTCACAACTCTCTGGGTGAAAAAGTTCCTTCTCACCTCAGTTTTAAATGGCCTCCCCTTTATTATAAGACTGTATTATAAGACTGGTTCTGGACTCCCCCAACATTGGGATTTTTTTTCCTGCATCTAGCTTGTCCAGTCCATTTATAATTTTATATGTCTCTATAAGATCCCCTCTCATCCTTCTAAATTCCAGTAAATACAAGCCTAGTCTTTTCAATCTTTCCTCATACAGCAGTCCTGCCATCCCAGGGATCAATCTACGCTGCACTGCCTCAATTACAAGGATGTCTTTCCTCAAATTAGGAGACCAAAACTGTACACAATACTCCAGATGTGGTCTTACCAGGGCCCTATACAACTGCAGAAGAACCTCTTTACTCCTGTACTAAAATCCTCTCTTTATGAAGGCCAACATTCCATTAGCTTTCTTCACTGCCTGCTGTACCTGCATGCCAACTTTCAGTGACTGGTGTACAAGGACACCCAGGTCTCGCTGCACTTCCCCCTTACCTAAACTGACACCATTGGGATAATAATCTGCCTTCTTGTTTTTGCCGCAAAAGTGGATAACCTCACATTTATCTACATTATACTGCATCTGCCACACATCTGCCCACTCACTCAACCTGTTCAGGTCACCCTGTATCCTCCTAACATCCTCTTCGCAGTTCACACTGCCACCCAGCTTTGTGTCATCTGCAAACTTGCTAGTGTTACTTCTAATTCGTTCATCTAATTCTAATTCGTAAAATTCATTCGTTATGGGGAGAAGGCAGGAGAATGGGGATGGGAGGGATAGATAGATTAGCCATGTGAAGGGGATAAAACAATAGACAATAGGTGCAGGAGGAGGCCATTCGGCCCTTCGAGCCAGCACCGCCATTCAATGTGATCATGGCTGATCATTCTCAATCAGTACCCCGTTCCTGCCTTCTCCCCATACCCCCTGACTCCGCTATCCTTAAAAGCTCTATCTAGCTCTCTCTTGAATGCATTCAGAGAATTGGCCTCCACTGCCTTCTGAGGCAGAGAATTCCACAGATTCACAACTCTCTGACTGAAAAAGTTTTTCCTCATCTCAGTTCTAAATGGCCTACCCCTTATTCTTAAACTGTGGCCCCTTGTTCTGGATTTAACAGGAACATGGGCAACTGTTCCACACAGAGGGTGGTGGGTTTATGGAACGAGCTGCTGGAGGAGGTAGTTGAGGCAGGGACTATCGCAACATTTCAGGAGCATTTGGACTGGTGCATGGATAGGACAGGTTTGGCGGGATATGGGCCAAATGCAGGTAGGTGGGAATAGTGTAGATGGGCATGTTGGTTAGTACAGGTGTCAGGGGTTATGGGGAGATGGCAGGAGAATGGGGATGAGTGGGAAATATAGATCAGCCTTGATAGAATGGCGGAGTAGACTTGATGGGCTGAATGGCCTAATTCTGCTCGTAGAACTTGTGCGAGCTACAGAAGGATAATGGCGGGTGGGGGCACTGCCTGGATGGCTGACTGGGCCAATGCAAGAGATGCCCTGTTCATCTCAGTCCAACACTCTCTTTCCCCTTCATCTATCCACTCACCTCCTCATTCATTGTGGGCTGAAGGGATGTTCCTGTGCTCTACTTTTCTCTGTTCTATAGTTGAGTTCTCAGATACAGTGTTGAAACAGGCCCTTCGGCCCACCGAGTCCGCGCTGACCAGCAATCACCCCACACACTAACACTATCCTACGCACCAGGGACAATTTACAGAAGCCAAATAACCTACAAATCTGTACGCCTTTGGAGTGTGGGAGGAAACCTCGGGGAAAAACCATGGGGTCATGGGGGGAAGATACAAAGTCTGTACCTACAGCACCCATAGTCAGCGTGGAACCCGGGTCTCTGGCGCTGTTAGGCAGCAACTCTACCGCTGCGCCACCGTGCTGCCCTTTGTGCCACCATACCGCCCTTTATAATTACATGGATAGGATAGGTTTGGAGGAATATGGGCCAAACGTGGGCAGGTGGGACCAGTGTAGCTGGGACATGTTGGACGTTTCCACACCGTGTGACTCTATGATTCTATAACTCTAATTGAAACGTAAGTGGTTAAAAACCTAGGCAGAATAAACCTATATTTACATTGTTGCATTTTCACGATATCTCAATTAGCTTCCCATCCAATGGATTGAGCTGATGTTGCTGGGCCCAGAGGGCTTGAGGTAGAGGGAGAGACTGGATGGGCTGGGAATAGGGTCGCCAACTGTCCCATATTAGCTGGGATATCCAGGATTTTAGGCTAAATTGATTTCTTCCGTACGGGACCGCCCTTGTCTTATATTAGCCCGGTGGGGCGCTGTAGGCCCCGACGCTGTAGGCCCCGACACTGTAAGCCCGGTGGGGCGCTGTAGGCCCCGACGCTGTAGGCCCGGTGGGGCGCTGTTGGCCCGGACACTGTAGGCCCGGTGGGGCGCTGTAGGCCCCCACGCTGTAGGCCCGGTGGGGCGCTGTAGGCCCCCACGCTGTAGGCCCGGTGGGGCGCTGTTGGCCCGGACACTGTAGGCCCGGTGGGGCGCTGTAGGCCCCGACGCTGTAGGCCCGGTGGGGCGCTGTAGGCCCCCACGCTGTAGGCCCGGATGCTGTAGGCCCGGTGGGGCGCTGTAGGCCCCCACGCTGTAGGCCCGGATGCTGTAGGCCCGGACGCTATAGGCCCGGACGCTGTAGGCCCGGTGGGACGCTGTACGCCCGGACGCTGTAGGCCCGGTGGGGCGCTGTAGGCCCGGTGGGACGCTGTAGGCCCAGACGCTGTAGGCCCCAACAGTTTAGGTCCTGACACTAGGTTTCCGACATTTTAATTCTGGACAGTGTAGGTCCAGAGGTCTGGGCGCTGCCTAATGGAGGTTGCGTGGCAACTCGCTTCCCGGCCCGGGCGGCCGCCATTGATGGAGCGGGAGCACGTGGCCGCTGGCTGGGTGGGGTCACATGGAGCGCGGGGCGGTGACATCACATTGACCCTTACTTGGGAGTGAGGAAGTTGGCACCCCTGCCCTCGGCCCACCTAGTCCACACTGACCATTGGTCATCCTTTCACACTAGTTCTGTGTTATCCCACTTTCTCATCCACACACTAAACACTATGAACAATTTACAGAGGCCAATTCACCTAAACCACACACATCTTTGGGATGAGAAACATATCAAATTCTTAAGGGATCGGACAAGCCCGATGCAGGAAAAATGTTCCCGATGTTGGGGGAGTCCAGAACCAGGGGGTCACGGTTTAAGAATAAGGGGTAGGACATTTAGGACTGAGATGAGGAAAACGTTTTCATCCAGAGTTGTGAATCTGTGGAATTCTCTGCCAAAAAAGGCAGCGAAGGCCAATTCACTGGATGTTTTCGAGAGAGAGAGTTAGATTTAGCTCTTGGGGCTAACGGAATCAAGGGATATGGGGAAAAAGCAGGAATGGGGTACTGACTTTGGATGATCAGCCAAGATCATATTGAATGGCAGTGCTGGCTCGAAGGGACAAATGGCCTCCTCCTGCACCTATTTTGTATGTTTCTGTGTGGGAGGAAACCGGAGCAGTTGGGTAGAAACCCGCGTGGTCACAGGGAGACTGTGCAAACTCCACACAGACATCGATCGCCCCAAGTCATGATCAAACCCTGTCCCTGGTGCTGTGAGGCAGTGGCTCTACCAGCTGCACCACTACGCCACCCTAATTAGTGCAGGTAGTGTCAATGAGCATCTGAGTTGGCATGGATGAGTTAGAAACATAGAAAATAGAAAATAGGTGCAGGAGGAGGCCATTCGGCCCTTCGAGCCTGTACGCACCGCCATTCAATATGATCATGGCTGATCATCCAGCTCAGTATCCCGTACCTGCCTTCTCTCCATACCCCCTGATCCCTTTAGCCACAAGGGCCACATCTTTGGTTTAACGGCCTGTTTCCACGCTGTACTATGAATTAATTAAAGTGCATCACTGTTGTTCTATGAGCCAAACACAGCTGCCAATGAGTGGACGACATTCCTGCAAACAGCATGTGAGGCAGCTGACTGGATAAACACTTTCCAGTGCTCTTGCTTTAGTAAGGATTAAACCTTTCTAGAGATTAACTAATGAAACAGATAGATTGTGTCTCTTTGTAATTCAGGACAATAACAAATTTAGAATGCGAGTGAGTTTGTTTTTTGTTCCTTTTCTGAGAATTAGTTTCATCTCGGACTTCATCCAAGAAGTAATAGTTTGCTGCAAAATGTTTGCTATGTGATTCAGAGACGGGGCAAAACTATGTTGAACCTAACTAGACCGACAGCAGGGGTCAGTAGAGAGCAGCTGCAAACAAGAGCATCTCAGTTTAGAAATAAGGAACTGCAGATGCTGGTTTACAACAAAAAAAAGACACAAAGTGCTGGAGTAACTGGGCAGGTCTGGGCAGTATCTGTGGAGAACATGGATAGGTGACGTTTCGCAGAGTGCTGGAGTAACTCAGTGGGACAGGCAGCATCTGTGGAGAACATGGATAGGTGACGTTTTGGGTCGGGACCCTGAGTTACTCCAACACGTTGTGTCTGTCTTTGTGCCCCTCTTTACCTGCTGTGATGGAACAGTACTGTATATACGCTGGGCATTGCAGCCACAAGCTCTTCCACTCCAACATTTGCTGGCTACCAAACACTTTGCAAAGTCCTCAGAATATGAAGGGTGCTGTTTAAATGGCAGTTTGTTCATTTTTACCACAGATACAGAAGCATTCTGATAAGAGGGTGGGACGTGCTGACTCACTCTGCGATGTCCCAGAGTGCTGAGACCCAGGCATACACGTTCTCCACATTCCAGTTCAGCTTAGTTTATTGACTAAACTGCATGCCTGGGTCTCATCACTCTGTGACATTGCACAGTGAGTCAGCACGCCCCACCCTGTTATCACAATGTTTAGTTTATATAACATATAACATATAACAACTACAGCATGGAAACAGGCCTGTCCGGCCCTACCAGTCCACGCCGACCATTCTCCCTGACCTAGTCTCATCTACCTGCACTCAGACCATAACCCTCCAATCCCCTCCTATCCATATACCTATCCAATTTACTCTTAAATAATAAAATCGAGCCAGCCTCCACCACTTCCACCGGAAGCCCATTCCATACAGCCACAACCCTCTGAGTAAAGAAGTTCCCCCTCATGTTACCCCTAAACCTTTGTCCCTCAATTCTGAAGCTATGTCCCCTTGTTGGAATCTTCCCCACTCTCAAAGGGAAAAGCCTACCCACGTCAACTCTGTCCGTCCCTCTCAAAATTTTAAAAACCTCTATCAAGTCCCCTCTCAACCTTCTACGCTCCAAAGAATAAAGACCCAACCTATTCAACCTCTCTCTGTAGCCTAAGTGCTGAAACCCAGGCAACATTCTAGTAAATCTCCTCTGTACCCTCTCCATTTTGTCGACATCCTTCCTATAATTTGGCGACCAGAACTGCACACCATACTCCAGATTCGGCCTCACCAATGCCCTGTACAATTTCAACATTACATCCCAACTTCTATACTCGATGCTCTGATTTATAAAGGCAAGCATACCAAACGCCTTCTTCACCACCCTATCCACATGAGATTCCACCTTCAGGGAACAATGCACAGTTATTCCCAGATCCCTCTGTTCCACTGCATTCCTCAATTCCCTACCATTTACCCTGTACGTCCTATTTTGATTTGTCCTACCAAAATGCAGCACCTCACACTTATCAGCATTAAACTCCATCTGCCATCTTTCAGCCCACCCTTCCAAAAGGCCCAAGTCTCTCTGTAGACTTTGAAAATCTACCTCACTATCAACTACTCCACCTATCTTAGTATCATCTGCATATTTACTAATCCAATTTGCCACACCATCATCCAGATCATTAATGTAAATGACAAACAACAGTGGACCCAACACAGATCCTTGGGGCACTCCACTAGACACTGGCCTCCAACCTGACATACAATTGTCAACCATTACCCTCTGGTATCTCCCATTCAGCCATTGTTGAATCCATCTTGCAACCTCACTATTAATACCCAACGATTTAACCTTCTTAATCAACCTTCCATGTGGAACCTTGTCAAATGCCTTACTGAAGTCCATATAGACAACATCCACAGCCTTGCCCTTATCAAATTCCCTGGTAACCTCTTCAAAAAATTCAAGAAGATTAGTCAAACATGACCTTCCAGGCACAAATCCATGTTGACTGTTTCTAATCAGGCCTTGATTATCCAAATAATTATATATATTGTCCCTAAGTATCTTTTCCATTAATTTTCCCACCACAGACGTCAAACTAATAGGTCTATAATTGCTAGGTTTACTTTTAGAACCTTTTTTAAACAAAGGCACAACATGCGCAATGCGCCAATCTTCCGGCACCATCCCTGTTTCTAATGACGTTTGAAATATTTCCGTCATAGCCCCTGCTATTTCTGCACTAACTTCCCTCAATGTCCTAGGGAATAT
Source organism: Rhinoraja longicauda (assembly GCF_053455715.1). Classification (NCBI taxonomy): domain Eukaryota; kingdom Metazoa; phylum Chordata; class Chondrichthyes; order Rajiformes; family Arhynchobatidae; genus Rhinoraja; species Rhinoraja longicauda. Next base: position 69,387,306 of record NC_135961.1, on the reverse strand, counting down.
CCTATCAGGACCTGGAGACTTATCCACTTTTATATTCTTCAAAAGTGTCCGTACCTCCTCTTCTTTAATCCTCCTAATTTCCATCACTACTCTACTTGTTTCGCTTACCTCACATAATTCAATATCCTTCTCCTCAGTAAATACCGAAGAAAAGAAATTGTTTAATATCTCCCCCATTTCTTCCGGCTCAGCACATAGCTGTCCACTCTGACTCTCTAATGGACCAATTTTATCCCTCACTATCCTTTTGCTATTGACATATCTGTAGAACCCCTTGGGGTTTACTTTTACATTACTTGCCAAAGCAGCCTCATATCTTTTTTTCGCTTTTCTAATTTCCTTTTTAACATTCCTTTTACATTCTTTATATTCCTCAAAAACCTCATTTACTCCCTGCCGCTTATATTTATTGTATATCTCCCTCTTTTTCCGAACCAAGTGTCCAATTTCCCTGGAAAACCACGGCTCTTTCAAATTATTATTCTTTCCTTTCCACCGAACAGGGACATAAAGACTCTGTACTCTCAAAATTTCACCTTTAAATATCCTCCATTTCTCTATTATATCCTTTTCATAAAACAACAATTTCCATTTCACTCCTTTTAAATCCTTTCTCATCTCCTCAAAATTAGCCTTTCTCCAATCCAAAATCTCAACCCTTGTTCCAGATTTGACCTTCTCCATAATGATATTGAAACTAATGGCATTATGATCACTAGACCCAAAGTGCTCCTCAACACATACCTCCGTCACCTGACCCATCTCATTTCCTAACAGGAGGTCCAACACTGCCCCTTCTCTGGTAGGCACCTCTACGTATTGCTGCAAAAAACTATCCTGCACACATTTTACAAACTCCAAACCATCCAGCCCTTTAACAGAATGTGATTCCCAGTCTATATACGGAAAATTGAAATCACCCACAATCACCACTCTGTGCTTACTACTAATATCTGCTATCTCCTTACATATTTGCTCTTCCAATTCTCGTTCCCTATTTGGCGGTCTATAATACACCCCTATAAGTGTTGCTAAACCTTTCTCATTTCTGAGTTCCACCCAAACAGCCTCCTTAATCGAGCCTTCTGGTCTGTCACGTGTAACGAGGTACAGTGAAAAGCTTTTGTTGCTTGCTATCCAATTCTAGCGATGTAATCTCAGGGAAAGTAAAAGATTTAATGCAGTGACATTGCAACTAGTTTAAATCAAAACTGGGATAACAGTATGAATGTGCCCAGCAGATACAATATACTTCAGACAGACACAAAATGCTGGAGTAACTCAGCGGGACGGGCAGCATCTCTGGATGGAAGGAATGGGTGACGTTTCGGGTCGAGACCCTTCTTCAGACTGGACATACCATGTACTGCAGCACTGCACTGCTTCTGGAGAGCGAACTCTCTGAACTGCTGAGTTACAGAAATTCCTTGTTCCTCCTACCACACATTGCAGTGTGTGGGACTGTGAGACAACAAGCAAACGGTTTTTGAACAATGACTAGACTTGTATATTTTAAGGTCTAACTATGTATGAACCACTTGTTAAGTCAGTAGAATATCAAAATGAAGATGTACCAAGTGTGTGTGAGTCACAGTGGCTGAGAAATGACAACAGCAGGCAAACACACAATTCAATGACAAGCTTTACTTTACTTCAACTTAGATCGCCACCTTTTCACGCAGATATGTTAATATTTTCATTTATATTGAGTTTAGTTTAGTTTAGTTTATTGTTACGTGTACTGAGGTATAGTGAAAAGCTTTTGCTGTGTGCTAACCAGTCAGCAGAAAGACAATATATGATTACAATCGAGCCGTCCACAGAGTAGAGACACAGGATAAAGGGTATAACATGAATAATGTTTGGTGCAAAATGAAGACCAGGGCATTGCGTTAAGAGTCAGAAGGTCATGTTGCAACTTTATTGGACTTTGGTTAGATCGCATTTGAAGTATTATGTGCGGTTCTGGTCACCTCCAGACCTTTCCCATCCCGTCATTCCTTCTTCTTTTGTCAGGCAGAAGGTACAGAAGCTTGAAAGCGCGCACCACCAGACTCAGGAACAGCTTCTTCCCCTCTGTTATCAGGCTTCTGAATGGCCCTTCCATAAGCTAGGGCACTGTCCGATTCACCTCTACCCCATTGTGGACATTGGACTTTGTCTGTGGAACTGATGCGCTACAATGCTGAGAACTACACCTATCAGGCAAAACATTATGACCTGATGAGCCAAAACTTTATGACCACCTGCCTAATATGCTGTTGGTCCTCCGTGTGCAACCCCATACGCAGCAGGGTGCAATGCACTGTGTATTGTGTCCAGACGGGATAGCCTTCGTTGCCCTCATGCATCGATGAGCCTTGGGCGCCCAACACCCTGCCTGTCGCCGGTTTGTGGTTTGTCCCTCCTCGGACCACTGTCGGTTGGTACTCACCACTGCTGACCGGGAGCACCCCACAAGCCTTGCCGTTTCAGAGATGCTCTGACCCAGTCGTCTGGCCATAACAATTTGGCCCTTGTCAAAGTCACTCAGATCTTTATTCCTGCCCATTTCTCCTGCATCCAACACATCAACTTCAAGAACTGACTGTTCACCTGCTGCCTGATATATCCCACCCCTTGACAGGTGCCATTGTAACAAGATAATCAATGTTATTCACTTTGCCTGTCAGTGGTCATAATGTTTTGGCTGATTGGTGTATATTCTGTACTCTGTATCTTCCCCTTTGCTCTATCTATTGGACTTGAGTTTGGCTTGATTGTACATAAATAAAGTATTATCTGATTTGATTGGATAGCATGCAAAACAAGTTTGTCACTGTACCTCTACACGTGGCAGTAATGGACCTATTAGCCATTAGAGAAAGGACGTGGGGGTGATGGAGAGGGTGCAGACAAGGCTGCCCGGATTAGAGAACATTAGTTATAAGGAGAGATGGGACAGACGAGGATTGTTTTCTCTAGAGGTTGAGGGGAGACCTGACAGAGGTCTATAAATGTATGAGCATGGATAGGATAGACAGTCAGAACCTTTTATCCCAGGGTAGAAATGTAACAGAGTGGTGAGTGCCTGGAACGCACAGCCAGGGGTGGTGGTGGAGGCAGATACAATCGTGGCATTGAGGCTTTTAGATAGGAACATGGATGTGCAAGGAATGGAGAGATGTGGATCACGTTCAGGGAGAGGAAATGAGATTCATTTGGCATCGTTCAGCAGGGACATTGTGGCCAAAGGGCCTGTTCCAAGTCAAGTCAAGTCAAGTCTATTTGTCACATACACATACACGATGTGCAGTGAAATGAAAGTGGCAATGCCTGCGGATTGTGCAAAAAAAATTACAATTACAGCATATAAATTAAAATTAATACAGAAAACAAAATGTAGTCCCTGGAGTTCTGATAGTTAACAGTCCTGATGACAGTTCCTGTTCCTGTTCTGCAGCCATTAGATCCTCGGTGGATGTGCACATCTTAAACATACCTGAAGTTAACTAGAGAATGTGTATCATCTAACATCTGTCAATTAAAAGTCCGTTGGGGTATTAATAGAATGAACTTTGTGCAGTCTAGAAGATCCACCACTCTGGGCCAACCAAGTCCCAACGTAGTGACTGTTTGGAGGTTCACTAGTGATCGGACTCCTGTGTCGGCTGGCAGACAAGGCTTGGTTTAGTGTCAAGAGTGTTTCATTGTCATGTGTCCCAGATAGAACAATGAAATTCTTACTTGCAGCAGCACAACAGAAAATGTAAACATAGTGCACTGTAAACAATGTAATGAATGAGTTCAGTGTGTGTTCACAGTTCACAGTTGACAAGCAGCACCTCCACTACAGTGGATCACCCTAGAGCCATAGAGTGATACAGTGTGAAAACAGGCCCTTCAGCCCAACTTGCCTACACCGGCCAACATGTCCCAGCTACACTAGTCCCACCTGCCCATATCCCTCCAAACCTGTCCTATCCATGTACCTACCTAACTGTTTCTTAAACATTGTGATAATCCCAGCCTCACAATCCCTACCTCCTCTGGCAGCTTGTTCCTTTGTGTGAAAAAGTTACCCCTCAGATTCCTATTAGATCTTTTCCTCTTCACCTTTAACCTATGTCCTCGGGTCCTCGATTCACCTACTCTGGGTAATAGACTGTGCATCTACCCGATCTATTCCTCTCACTATTTCATACACCTCTATAAGATCTCCCCTCATCCTCCTGCTCTCCCAGGAATAGGAGAGACCAGGAAGGGGAATAGGAGGAATAACTCAGACCCTCTAGTCCTGGCAACATCCTCGTAAATCTTCTCTCTACCCTTTCCAGCTTGACATCTTTCCTATAACATGGCGCCCAGAACTGGGCACCAGGTTCCCCTGCATAATCACCCTCTGTAATCACCCTCCGTGACTGATCTACCCGTACGTTGGATGTTTCAGTGGTGCCTCTGTGTACTTGGGATCATTATGAGTGTAGAGGTTGCTGTGGTTCTGGTGTCTCCTCGAGAACAAGCCCTGGATCAATCCTGTATAAACTTCACAATCTCCTCTCATTCCTCTGCATAAGTTAGGCCCAATCTGCTCAACATGTCCCCATTATTGATTAATACAGGTGTCAGGGGTTACGGGGAGAGGCAGGAGAATGGGGTTAGGAGGGAGAGATAGATCAGCCATGATTGAAGTTGGAGTAGACTTGGTGGGTCAAATGGCCTAGTTCTGCTCCTATCACTTACGAACTTATATGACACCCTGTTCATCCCAGGAATTAACCTTGTGAATCTTCTCTGAACGGTCTCCTTACTAAGAAGTTGAGTTTAGTTTATTGCCATGTTAAAAGCTTTTATTGCGTGCTAGACACAAAATGCTGGAGTAACTCAGCGGGACAGGCAGCATCTCTGGAGAAACATAGAAACATAGAAAATAGGTGCAGGAGTAGGCCATTCGGCCCTTCGAGCCTGCACCGCCATTCAATATGATCATGGCTGATCATCCAGCTCAGTAGCCTGTACCTGCCTTCTCTCCATACCCCTGATCCCTTTAGCAAAAAGGGCCACATCTAACTCCCTCTTAAATATAGCCAATGAACTGGCCTCAACTACCTTCTGTGGCAGAGAATTCCACAGACTCACCACTCTCTGTGTGAAGAAATGTTTTCTCATCTCGGTCCTAAAAGACTTCCCCCTTATCCTTAAGCTGTGACCCCTGGTTCTGGACTCCCCCAACATCGGGAACAATCTTCCCGCATCTAGCCTCTCCAACCCCGTAAGAATTTTATATGTTTCTATAAGATCCCCCCTCAGTCTTCTAAATTCCAGCGAGTACAAGCCCAGTCTATCCAGTCTTTCCTCATATGTAAGTCCCGCCATCCCAGGGATTAATCTGGTGAACCTTCTCTGTAATCCCTCTAAGGCAAGAACGTCTTTCCTCAGGTTAGGAGACCAAAACTGCACACAATACTCCAGGTGCGGTCTCACCAAGGCCCTGTACAACTGCAGCAGAACCTCCCTGCTCCTAAACTCAAATCCTCTTGCTATGAATGCCAACATACCATTCGCTTTCTTCACTGCCTGCTGCACCTGCATGCTTGCTTTCAATGACTGGTGCACCATGACACCCAGGTCACGTTGCATCTCCCCTTCTCCCGATCGGTCACCATTCAGGTAATACTCTGCTTTCCTGTTCTTGCCGCCAAAGTGGATAACCTCACATTTATCCACATTATATTGCATCTGCCATGCATTTGCCCACTCGCCTAATATATCCAAGTCACTCTGCAGCCTCCTAGCATCCTCCTCGCAGCTAACACTGCCACCCAGCTTCGTGTCATCCGCAAACTTAGAGATGTTGCATTCAATTCCCTCGTCCAAATCATTAATATACACTGTAAATAACTGGGGTCCCAGCACTGAGCCTTGCGGTACCCCACTAGTCACTGCCTGCCATTCCGAAAAGGACCCGTTTATTCCTACTCTTTGCTTCCTGTCCGCCAACCAATTTTCTATCCACCTCAAAACTGAACCCTCAATACCGTGTGCTTTAAGTTTGTACACCAATCTCCTATGTGGGACCTTGTCGAAGGCCTTCTGAAAGTCCAGATATAACACATTGACTGGTTCTCCCTTATCCACTCTACTAGTTACATCCTCGAAAAATTCTATAAGATTCGTCAGACATGATTTGCCTTTGGTAAATCCATGCTGACTTTGTCCGATGATTTCACCACTTTCCAAATGTGATGCTATCACATCTTTAATAACTGACTCTAGCATTTTCCCCACTACCGATGTTAGGCTAACTAGTCTATAATTCCCCGTTTTCTCTCTCCCTCCTTTTTTAAAAAGTGGGGTTACATTAGCTACCCTCCAGTCCTCAGGAACTACTCCAGAATCTAAAGAGTTTTGAAAAATTATCACTAATGCATCCACTATTTCTGAGACTACTTCCTTAAGCACTCTGGGATGCAGCCTATCTGGCCCTGGGGATTTATCTGCCTTTAATCCATTTAATTTACCTAACACCACTTCCCGACTAACCTGGATTTCCCTCAGTTCCTCCATCTCGTTAGACCCCCGGTCCCCCGCTATTTCGAGCAGACGGTTTATGTCTTCCTTAGTGAAGACAGAACCAAAGTATTTGTTCAATTGGTCTGCCATCTCCTTGTTCCCTATGATCAATTCACCTGTTTCCGACTGCAAGGGACCTACATTTGCCTTAACTAATCTTTTTCTCTTGACATATCTATAAAAGCTTTTGCAGTCTGTTTTTATGTTCCTTGCCAGTTTTCCCTCTTAGTCTATTTTCCCTTTCCTAATTAAGCCCTTTGTCCTCCTCTGCTGGACTTTGAATTTCTCCCAGTCCTCTGGTATGCTACTTTTTCTGGCTAATCTGTATGCTTCGTCTTTTGTTTTAATATTATCCTTGATTTCCCTTGTTAGCCACGGATGCACTACCTTTCCTGGTTTGTTCTTTTGCCAAACTGGGATGAACACTTGTTGTAGTTCATCCATGCGACCTTTAAATGCCTTCCATTGCATGTCCACCGTCAACCCTTTCAGCATCAATCGCCAGTCTATCTTGGACAATTCACGCCTCATACCCTCAAAGTTACCTTTCTTTAAGTTCAGAACACTTGTTTCTGAATCGACTTTGTCACTCTCCATCCTAATGAAGAACTCTACCATATTATGATCACTCTTGCCCAAGGGGCCTCGCACAACAAGACTGCTAACTAACCCTTCCTCATTGGAATGGGTGAGGAAGATGGCGGCGCGCACGGACGCAGCGGCTCACAGCTCTCCCTTTCGGTGCGTTTTATGTGTGTTATCTGTGTTATGTCTGTTAGTCAATTTTAGTCATGAAAATCAGGAAAATCAGGCAAATCCTACCTACAACCGAAAGGATCTTCTGATCATAGGATTCCAGTGCAATCGGGACCTTGTGCGCGAATTTCCACACCCGCGAAATATACCGGAAGAGATAGCCAGGACACCGGGCGCTCCGTGGATAGTTGTCGGCGCGAACAGGCGTCGCAGGCGGAGGAGAAACAGGAAGCAAAAGCGAGGATGCCGGTCCGGTATACTTGCCAAGCTAAAGAGACAGCCACACAAACCACCGCTACCCAGCATGTTTCTCACCAACGCCAGATCCATCATCAACAAAATGGACGAACTAAAACTACAGATATCAGCAAACAAACTCGTGGAGGACTGTTGCATTCTCTTAGTAACAGAGACATGGCTTCATCCACTTATCCCAGACGGAGCCATTGAGCTAGCCGGGCGTACAGCGTTTCGTTGGGACAGAAACATCGACTCCGGTAAGAGCAAGGGGGGGGGGGGTTATGCATTTACGTGCACAACAGCTGGTGCACTAACATCCAAATCATAGATAGCCACTGTTCTCCTGATCTGGAGTCCCTAACAGTTAAATGCAGGCCTTTTTACCTTCCTCGCGAATTTACAGGGGTTATAGTAACAGCAGTCTACATCCCACCGAATGCTAACGCTAGCACAGCTTTAGGCTACCTGCTCGGTGCAATAAACTCACAACAGAGCACATATCCAGAAGCAGCCCACATCATAGCCGGGGACTTCAACCATGCAGACCTAAAGTCAGTTCTCCCGAAACTTGAACAACACATAAGATGTGCTACCAGGGGGAAAAACACACTAGACAAGGTTTACTCAAATATTAAGAAGGGTTTCAGGTCAGCACCACTACCACACCTGGGGCAGTCAGATCACCTGTCCATATTCCTAACTCCAGCATACACCCCACTCAGGAGGAAAGCTCCAGTCACCATAAAGACTGTTAAGACATGGCCTGAAGGAGCTTCCTCGCAGCTGCAGGATTGCTTCGAAAGGACCAACTGGGATATTTTTGAGGATCAGGACTTGGAGGAGTACACATCAACTGTACTTTGCTACATCAAAAACTGTGTTGACAATGTCACCGTCGACAAACGCATCCGGTTGTATCCCAATCAAAAACCCTGGATGACAAAGGATGTCAGGTCTCTCCTCAAGGACCGTAACACCGCCTTCAGGTCTAGTGATAGAGCTCTATACAGTGCTGCTAGAACCAACCTGAAGAGAGGCATCAAGGATGCCAAAGCGTCCTACAAGAGGAAGATTGAGGACCACTTTTCCAACAATGACCCACGGCGGGTATGGCAAGGCATCCAGCACATCACCAACTACAAGATCAGCAACCGCACGACTGCCGACGGCGACGCCTCGCTGGCAGAGGAACTTAACTGTTTCTTTGCTCGTTTCGAGGTGAAAGCTACAGTGGCAGACATAACACCCTCTCCAGCACCTGACAGCAACACCTTCACTGTGCAGGAGTATGATGTTAAGCGCGTGCTCAGAGCAGTGAATCCCAGGAAAGCTGCAGGCCCCGATGGTGTGACGGGCAGAGTGCTGAGGGAATGTGCAGACCAATTATCTGAGGTCTTCACAAAAATCTTCAACCTGTCCCTTTTAAAATCCACCATCCCTCCCTGCCTGAAGTCCGCCACAATCATCCCACTGCCGAAAAAGCCTGTCATCAGCGGTCTTAACGACTACCGTCCGGTAGCACTCACACCGGTCATCACAAAGTGCTTCGAGAGACTGGTCCTGCAGCACATCAAAGCCAGCCTCCCACCCACCTTCGACCCACACCAGTTTGCCTACAGAGCAAATAGGTCTACAGGGGATGCCATCGACACTGCTCTTCACACTGCACTGACCCACCTTGAATACCAGGGGAGCTATGTGAGGATGCTCTTCCTCGACTTCAGCTCTGCCTTTAACACGGTCATCCCGAGCAGACTGGTCACCAAACTTTCCGACCTTGGATTTTCCCAAACCATCTGCCAATGGATCAAGGACTTCCTGACCAACCGCCCCCAGACCGTCAAAATAGGCCCTCACCTCTCCTCCACCATTACACTGAGCACCGGCTCACCACAGGGCTGTGTGTTGAGCCCCATCCTTTACTCCCTCTACACTCACGACTGCGCCCCCACCCATCCCACCAACACCATCATCAAGTTCGCGGATGACACGACTGTGGTTGGACTCATCTCGGAAGGAGATGAGACAGCCTATAGGGATGAAATCCAAAGGCTGGCAGCATGGTGTTCAGTGAACAATCTGGTCCTGAACTCCTCCAAAACAAAGGAACTTATAATTGACTTTAGAAAAACCAGTGGAGATTACGACCCACTCTACATCAATGGGGTCTGTGTGGAAAGGGTACCAGCTTTCAGGTTCCTGTGTACGCACATCGCAGAGGATCTTACCTGGTCTACCAACACCATCACCACAGTAAAGAAGGCACAGCAGAGACTCCACTTCCTGAGGATCCTCAGGAAAACCAACCTGCAGGAGAAGCTCATGTTGTCCTTCTATCGCTGCTCCATCGAGAGTGTGCTGGCATACTATATAACCACATGGTATGCCAGCTGCTCAGAAAAGGACAGGAAGGCCCTTCAGAGGGTCATCACGACGGCCCAGAAGATCATCGGCTGCTCACTGCCCTCCCTGGAGCACCTGTTCAGCCTACGCTGCCTCAGTAGAGCAGGCAAAATAATAAAAGATCCATCCCACCCCGGCCACCGTCTGTTTGTTCATCTGCCCTCTGGTCGACGTTTCAGGTCGATCAAATCCCGAACAAACAGACTTAAGAACAGTTTTTACCCCAGGGCCATACGAGAACTGAACACTACCTTTGCACTAGGCAACACCGTTAAAAAATCTTGTACTTAATATAATTGTATTTAATTGTATTTATGTATTTATTTGTTTTTGCATTTATTGCATATATGTTTGTACGCACCGTCAGGATTGGCTATTTTTTAATTTCGTTGTACTCGTTGCAATGACAATAAATGAATATTATTATTATTATTATTATTACTCAATACCCAGTCTAGAATGGCCTGTTCTCTCGTTGGTTCCTCGACATGTTGGTTTAGAAAACCATCTCTCAAACATTCCAAGAAATCCTCTTCCTCAGCACCCCTGCCAGTTTGGTTCACCCAATCTATATGTAGATTGAAGTCACCCATTATAACTGCTGCACCTTTGGTGCATGCATTTCTAATTTCCTGCTTGATGCCATCCCCAACCTCCCTACTGCTGTTAGGTGGCCTGTACACAACTCCCACTAGCGTTTTCTGCCCCTTAGTGTTTCGCAGCTCTACCCATATCGATTCCACATCCTCCGAGCTAATGTCCTTCCTTTCCATTGCGTTAATCTCCTCTCTAACCAGCAACGCTACCCCACCTCCTTTTCCTTTCTGTCTATCCCGCCTGAATATAGAATATCCCTGGATGTTGATCTCCCAGCCTTGGTCACCCTGGAGCCATGTCTCCGTAATCCCAACTATATCATAATCATTAATAACTATCTCCACATTTAATTCATCCACCTTATTACGTATACTCCTTGCATTGAGACACAAAGCCTTCAGGCTTGTTTTTACAACTCTCTTACCCCTTATACAATTATGTTGAAAAGTGGCCCTTTTTGATTTTTGCCCTGGATTTGTCTGCCTACCACTTTTACTTTTCACCTTGCTACCTGTTGCTTCTACCCTCATTTTACACCCCTCTGTCTCTCTGCTCCTGCTCCCATCCCAGAAGGAATGGGTGATGTTTCGGGTCAACCACTACTCTTATATTGTAGTAATTCTGGTAATCAATCGCACATTGGCTTGGTAAAAGAATATTAAACTTGGTCATTCATTTAGAAAATGAATGTCCAGGTCAATGATCACATTTACAATCGATGATTCATTTATCAGGAGCATAAAGCTTTACATGTATGCATACCTTGAGGGGCCTATTTCCTATTTCCATCTGTTCTTATAAATGTTTTCCAAGCGCACACACTCACTGTCACACAGGTTAAAGTTAGTCCTTGCAGCAATCCAGGTGTGTGTTGGTAAAGGTGTGCACACTCGTCAGACTTCCTTCTCTGATCCACTGGCCCCTTTGCAATAAAATCTCAACATCCACTTACATGCATCCAACAGCCATAACTAACCATCAGTCTGAAGAAGGGTCTCAACCCGAAGCATCACCCATTCCTTCTCTCCCGAGATGCTGCCTGACCCACTGAGTTACTCCAGCACTCTGTGAAACGTCACCCATTCCTTCTCTCCCGAGATGCTGCCTGACCCGCTGAGTTACTCCAGCACTCTGTGAAACGTCACCCATTCCTTCTCTCCACAGATGCTGCCTGACCCGCTGAGTTACTCCAGCACTCTGTGTCCAGCTTCCATAACTAACCACTGCAGCCACATGTTGACTTTCAGTTTAAATCTACAAGAACAGCCAGACCCATCTGCACTGCAACATTCTGTCGTCTCTCTTCATTTAAACCATTTCTGCTATTCTGTTCTTCGTGCCAAAGTGGATAAGCACACATTTCACATTCTGCACCATCTGCCAATGTTTTGACAACTGGCTTCACCTCCTACATCCTTCGCCAGCTTGTGTGTACTCCCCATAACCCATCACACCCAATGACAAGCTCGTATATTCATTAGGATAAGAACTGCTAATATATCCTAACATATCTTTACTTTGCTGATAAGATAGGAAGGCATGCCGCAAATGGGACCAAAGCCAGCCATTAGTAGACTCTATTTTCAATGCTTGTTGCAACGTAAAACCCTGACAGTGGTGAAGTCCACTGTCATGCTGCTAGTCCTGGGCCATGTCCAATCACTCTGACTTGGCCACTCTGCTTCCACAGCCCTGCAACTATATTCCCTTCCCATTACTCAGCCAAATCCCATTTAAAAGATTTATTTAAAAAATAAACTTTATTTGTAATTTTAAAAATATATAAAACCAAAACTTGGCACAGGAAATGTGTAGGAAGGAACTGCAGATGCTGGTTTAAATTGAAGATAGACACAAAAAGCTGGAGTAACGCAGCGGGAGGGGGCATCTCTGGAGAAAATAGGTGATGTTTCGAGTCGAGTCGAGACCCTTCTTCAGGCTGAGAGTCAGGGGAAAGGGAAACTAGAGATATCGACAATGGTTTAGAGAGAAATAGAACAAATGAATGAAAGATCTGCAAAACAGTAACAATGATAAAGGAAACAGACCATCATTAGCTGTGGGCCAGGTGAAAACGAGTTACAGACAATGAGATTCAACAAGATGACTTTGAAACTAGTACAACGAATTGAGTGGGGGAGGGACGGAGAGAGACGGGATGCAAGGGTAACTAGAAGTGAGAGAAATCAATATTGATACCGCAGGGTTCTAAGCTGCCCAAGTGAAATATGAGGGGCTGTTCCTCCAATTTGCGTTTGGCCTTACTCTGACAATGGAGGAGGCCCAGGACAGAAAGGTCTGTGTGGGAATGGGAAAGAGAATTAAAGTGTTTAGCAACCGGGAGATCAGGTTGGCTCATGCGGGCTGAGCGAAGGTGTTCAGCGAAACGATCGCCCAGTCTGCGTTTGGCCTCACCAATGTATAAGAGTCCACATCTTGAACAACGGATACAGTAGATAAGGTTGGAGGAGGTGCAAGTGAACCTCTGCCTCACCTGAAAGGACTGTCGGGGTCCCTGGACAGAGTCGAGGGAGGAGGTGTAGGGACAGGTGTTGCATCTTCTGCGGTTGCAGGGGAAGGTACCTGGGGAGGGGGTGGTTTGGGCTCTTCATACCTTCTTAGTGTGACTATACAGTGAATATCTTGTTGTAAAACACGGTGCTGGAGGAGTCAGTGGGTCAGGCAGCATCTGTGGAAAGCATGGCCTGTCGGAACCCATCTTCAGACTGGTACCCAGTGGTGGCAACAGCTCCCTTTACACCCACCACCCTTGCCACTCATGTAGGCCCCAGGGATGAAGTCCCTTCCCTTGTTTCAGGGGAGTCCCCATTGGACTCTGCCCTCCAATGTCCAGCAGCGGAAGGACCCAAGACTGCAGTCCTCTCCCACATGACATTTTACCAGCACCTTTTCAGATGGTAAACTCCCCAGTAAAGGACACAAGAGCGCTGGGGTATATAGGCAGGTCCCATCCAACATGGGACCTATCCAACATGGACAGGTCTATAAGAAGATAACTGCAGATGCTGGTACAAATCGAAGGTTTTTATTCACAAAATGCTGGAGTAACTCAGCGGGTCAGGCAGCATCTCGGGAGAGAAGGAATGGGTGACGTTTCGGGTCGAGACCCTTCTTCAGACAGAAGAAGGGTCTGAAGAAGGGTCTCGACCCGAAACGTCACCCATTCTTTCTCTCCCGAGATGCTGGCTGACCTGCTGAGTTACTCCAGCATTTTATGGACAGGTCTAGGTCCAGTGATGCTGTGATAAGTGTGAGGTTATCCACTTTGGTGGTAAGAATAGGAAGGCAGAGTATTAGCTGAATGGTGTCAAGTTAGGAAACGGGACGTACAACGAGATCTGTGTGTCCTAGTGCATCAGTCACTGAAAAGAAGCATGCAGGTACAGCAGGCAGTGAAGAAAGCCAATGGAATGTTGGCCTTCATAACAAGAGGAGTTGTGTATAGGAGCAAAGAGGTCCTTCTGCAGTTGTACAGGGCCCTAGTGAGACCGCACCTGGAGTAGTGTGTGCAGTTTTGGTCTTCAAATTTGAGGAAGGATATTCTTGCTATTGAGGGCGTGCAGCGTAGGTTTACTAGGTTAATTCCCGGAATGGCGGGACTGTCATATGTTGAAAGACTGGAGCGACTAGGCTTATATACACTGAAATTTAGAAGGATGAGAGGGGATCTTATCGAAACGTATAAGATTATTAAGGGGTTGGACACGTTAGAGGCAGGAAACATGTTCCCAATGTTGGGGGAGTCCAGACCAAGCGGCCACAGTTTAAGAATAAGGGGTAGGCCATTTAGAACTGAGATGAGGAAAAACTTTTTCAGTCAGAGAGTTGTGAATCTGTGGAATTCTCTGCCTCAGAAGGGAGTGGGTGCCAATTCTCTGAATGCATTCAAGAGAAAGCTAGATAGAGCTCTTAAGGATAGCAGAGTCAGGGGGTATGGGGAGAAGGCAGGACCGGGGTACTGATTGAGAATGATCAGCCATGATCACATTGAATGGCGGTGCTGGCTCGAAGGGCCGAATGGCCTCCTCCTGCACCTATTGTCTATTGATGTTATTCCGCTTTTTAAGAAAGGATGGAGAGAGAAAACAGGAAATTATAGACCAGGTATCCTGACATCAGTGGTGGGGAAAATGCTGGAGTCAATTATAAAAGACGAAATTGCGGAACATTTGGATAGCAGTAACAGGATCGTTCCGAGTCAGCATGGATTTATGAAGGGGAAATCATGCTTGACTAATCTTCTGGAATTTTTTGAGGATGTAACTTGGAAAATGGACAAGGGAGAGCCAGCGGATGTAGTGTACCTGGACTTTCAGAAAGCCTTTGATAAGGTCCCACATAGGAGATTAGTGGGCAAAATTAGAGCACATGGTATTGGGGGTAGGGTACTGACATGGATAGAAAATTGCTTGGCAGACAGGAATCAAAGAGAATGGCAGGCAGTGACTAGTGGGGTACCGCAGGTGCTGGGACCGCAGCTATTTACAATATACATTAATGACTTAGATGAAGGGATTAAAAATAACATTAGCAAATTTGGGTGACACAAAGCTGGGTGGCAGTGTGAACTGTGAGGAGGATGCTATGAGGATGCAGGGTGACTTGGACAGGTTGTGTGAGTGGGCAGATGCATGGCAGATGCAGTTTAATGCGGATAAATGTGAGGTTTTCCACTTTGGTGGTAAGAATAGGGAGGCAGATTATTATCTGAATGGTGTCAAGTTAGGAAATGGGGAAGTACAAAGAGATCTGGGTGTCCTTGTTCATCAGTCACTGAAGGTTAGCATGCAGGTACAGCAGGCAGTGAAGAAAGCAAATGGCATGTTGAACTTCATGACAAGAGGAGTTGAGTATAGAAGCAAAGTGGTCCTTCTGCAGTTGTACAGGGCCCTAGTGAGACCGCACCTGGAGTACTGTCATGGATAAGGAGTGCAGTTTTGGTCTCCAAATTTGAGGAAGGATATTCTTGGCATTGAGGGCGTGCAGCGTAGGTTTACTAGGTTAATTCCCGGAATGGCGGGACTATCACATGTTGAAAGACTGGAGCGACTCGGCTTGTATACACTGGAATTTAGAAGGATGAGAGATCTTATTTAAACATATAAGATTATTAAGGGATTGGACATGTTAGAGGCAGGAAACATGTTCCCAATGTTGGGGGAGTCCAGAACCAGGGGCCACAGTTTAAGAATAAGAGGTAGGCCATTTAGAACGGAGATGAGGAATAGCTTTTTCAGTCAGAGAGTTGTAAATCTGTGGAATTCTTTGCCTCAGAAGGCAGTGGAGGCCAATTCTCTGAATGCATTCAAGAGAGAGCTAGATAGAGCTCTTAAGGATAGCGGAGTCAGGGGGTATGGGGAGAAGGCAGGAACGGGGTACTGATTATGGATGATCAGCCATGATCACATTGAATGGCGGTGCTGGCTCAAAGAGCCGAATGGCCTCCTCCTGCACCTATTGTCTATTGACTCGCTGAGTTACTCCAGCACTCTGTTGTGTCCTTTAGTGTAAAGCAGCATGTGCAGTTCCTTGTTTGTGAACTCCCCGTTGGAGCTGGCGGAGCAATGCCTCCTCCCCCCCTCCACCCACCCACCTCTGGCATATCCCCCAGCACCACTGGGATTGTCGGTTTACCCAACCCTGCCCGCACTTTCTCTGCAGACCCGTCACCTGTTGCTATTCTCTGGAGATGAGTCGCGGGGTGAGTGCAGCACTTTGTATCTACAAAGTGAGCTGGACTGTGCCAAACTGAGCTGTGTTGGGCTGAGCTGTTGGGCCGGGCCGGGCCGGGCTGGGACGGGGCGGGGCGGGGCGGTGCGAGTGCCGGTGGGGCAGGCAGGCCGGTAGCACGGTGCGGTGACTCGGACCCGCCTTCTGCTGCAAACTCAGCCCCCGTCTCCGCGCAAAGATGGCGGGATCGGCAGCGAAGAGGGTGAGCGCGGTGAGTGCGGGGCTCCGCTGCCTCCAGCGCCGCTGCTTTACCGGGCCGGGCCGGGCCGGGCCGGGGGGCGGCGAGCGCCGCAGTGGGAGCGGGGACCCCGGGACCGGGGAGCGGAGCCGCGCCGCGCAGCGCCGTGTGGAGGGAGGTCCCATGGCCGGCCCGGCCTGGCCGCACCGCTCCACCATACTCCCCCACTCCAGCAGCGAGCGGCTGCTCCAGGTGCCGGCTTGTGCGGACCCCCCCCCGGCCCCCCAGCCCCCCCCCCGGCCCCCCAGCCCCCCCCCCCTCCCGGCCCCCCAGCCCCCCCCCCTCCCGGCCCCCCAGCCCCCCCCCTCCCGGCCCCCCAGCCCCCCCCCCTCCCGGCCCCCCAGCCCCCCCCCCTCCCGGCCCCCCAGCCCCCCCCCTCCCGGCCCCCCAGCCCCCCCCCTCCCGGCCCCCCAGCCCCCCCCCTCCCGGCCCCCCAGCCCCCCCCCCTCCCGGCCCCCCAGCCCCCCCCCTCCCGGCCCCCCAGCCCCCCCCCTCCCGGCCCCCCAGCCCCCCCCCCTCCCGGCCCCCCAGCCCCCCCCCTCCCGGCCCCCCAGCCCCCCCCCTCCCGTACCCCCAGCCCCCCCCCCCTCCCGGCCCCCAGCTCCCCTCCTCACCCTCACCCCCCTCCCCTCCTCACCCTCCCCCGGCCCCCAGCCCCCCCCCCCTCCCGTACCCCCAGCCCCCCCCCCTCCCGGCCCCCAGCTCCCCTCCTCACCCTCACCCCCCTCCCCTCCTCACCCTCACCCCCCTCCCTCCTCACCCCCCTCCCTCCTCACCCCCCCCCTCCTCACCCCCCCCCTCCTCACCCCCCCCCTCCTCACCCCCCCTCCCTCCTCACCCCCCCTCCCTCCTCACCCCCCCTCCCTCCTCACCCCCCCTCCCTCCTCACCCCCCCTCCCTCCTCACCCCCCCTCCCTCCTCACCCCCCCTCCCTCCTCACCCCCCCTCCCTCCTCACCCCCCCTCCCTCCTCACCCCCCCTCCCTCCTCACCCCCCCTCCCTCCTCACCCCCCCTCCCTCCTCACCCCCCCTCCCTCCTCACCCCCCCTCCCTCCTCACCCCCCCTCCTCCTCACCCCCCCTCCTCACCCCCCCCCCCCTCCTCACCCCCCCCCCCCTCCTCACCCCCCAAGCCCAGCGGCTCCGGAGCAGGGGGATTAACCCAGCCGCCCCTGCCCGTCCTGATCAGTGGGTAACGGGCTCTGCTCCCACTCCCCCCGGCCTCGCTGGGGTTTGGCTGCCACTGCCTCAGTGTGCAAGATCCCTCTCCCTCCAGCTCGTTGCTTGCTTGTCCCTCTTGTTGCTCTGAGACGAGTCGTTTGCCACCGGTGAGATGCCGCACTCTGGGGATCCATCTCCCAGCCAGCGGCAACCCACCCTCCCGTGTAAAGTCACCGTCACGCATATACTACTCAGTCAGAGAGATAATCTATTTATCTCTTAGATAGTGGACGGAGATCATCACCTGAACAACTCATTAACTTCTCCCGACTCGGAAGATGTCCCACGACTGGTAAAAACAAACACAATTCTTTGACATTGAGATAACTTTGTAAATGTTGTTTGTAAGGTGAGCTTAGTTATCATTGCCGATTGTTAATGGAGCTTTGTGCTGGGCTGAGACTGACTAATTCCTCACTCTCTTTCAGACCGTTCCTTTTTGTGGTTCTGTAAAAGGAGGCATGAGGCCGGGAAAGAAGATACTAGTGATGGGTATGGTGGATGCAAACCCAGCCAGGTACTGACCAACATACACTTCTGTTTTACTGTCATAGAGTGATACAGTGTGGAAACAGGCCCTTCGGCCCAACTTGCCCACACCGGTCAACATGTCCGAGCTATACTAGTCCTACCTGCCTGCGTTTGGTCCATATCCCTCAAAACCAGTCCTATCCAAGTACTTGTCTAACTGTTTCTTAAACGTTTATTTATTTAGAGATAAATAAATATCTGGGATAGTCCCAGCCTCAACTACCTCCTCTGGCAGCTTGTCCCATACACCCACCACCCTTTGTGTGAAAAAGTTACCCCCTCAGAACTATTAAATGTTTCCCCCTTCACCTTAAACCTATGTCCTCTGGTCCTCGATTCACCTACTCTGGGCAAGAGACTCTGTGTCTATCTGATCTATTCCTCTCATGATTTTATATACCTCTATAAGATCAGCATGCCACATCAATAAACACCTCATATAAGGAGTAGTCCACTGGCTATTGATGTATGAATATTGATATCACTAACTTCAAGTAACCCTTGTATCCCGTCTCTCTCCATCCATCCCTCCCCCACCCAAGTTGTTGTACTGTCTTCAAAGTCGTCTTGTTGAGTCTCATTGTCTGTAACTCTCTGCTAACTGGTCTGTTTCCTTTATCATCATTACTTTTTTGCATATCTTTCATTCATTTGATCTTTCTCTCTCTACATTACTGTCTATATCTCTCATTTCTCTTTCCCCTGACACAATCTGAAGAAGGGTCTCGACCTGTTTCTTTTCTCCAGAGATTCTGTTTGACCCGCTGAGTTACTCCAGCACTTTGTGTCTATCACTGGATAGAGAATTGGCTTCATGGAAGGAGGCAGAGGGTGATGGTGGAAGGATGTTATTCAGACTGTCGGCCTATGAAGAGTGCTGTGCCTCAGGGACTGCTACTGGGCACAGTGCTATTTGTGTTTATATCAACAATTTAGATGAGAATGTGGAAAACATGACTAGTAAATTTGCAGATGCCACTAAGGCAGTTGGTATCGCAGATAGCAAAGATGGCTTTCAAAAATTGCAGCAGGGTCTTGATCAGTTGGGCAAGTGGGCTGAGGAATGACTAATGGAGTTTAATGCAGATAAGTGCGAGGGGTTGCATTTTGGGTGATTTTATAGAAATGTACAAGGCTATGAGTGGAATAGATAGAGGGAATGCATATAGTCTTTTACCCAGAGTAAGGGAATCAAGAACCCGAGGACATGGGTTTAAGGTAAGAGGGGAAAGATTTAATAGGAACCTGAGGGTGATGGGTGTATGGAATGAGTTGCCAGAGGAGGTAGTTGAGGTAGGAACTATAATAACATTTAAAAGACATTTGGACAGGTACATGGATAGGAAAGGTTTAGAGGGTTATGGGCCAAACGCGGGCAAGTGGGACTAGTGTAGATGGGGCATGTTGGTCGACATGGGCAAATTGGGCCGAAGGGCCTGTTTCCACACTCTATGATTTCTGTATTCACCAGTGCCAAATTCAGAGAGATCTTAACAAACCTACTTAGGGTCAAAATAAGAATGTGCTAATTAAAAATATAATACTGTGGATTTTCTTTGGAAATGAAACATTTTAAAATAATTCTCGAAAGTAAGCAATTTCAAGCCTGAAATTGAGACATAATATGAGAACGTGCATCATTCTGATCTGAAAAATGTTTAGTGCCTAACACTGGCTGTTACCGGAAAAGTGACAAAGCAGATTTCAGCACAACTCTCAAACAAATACAAATTGTGCTCCTTCCATTTTCCATTGAATAAGTGCAGATTTGTTTAGGTCTTTTGTTTGTTCTGAAAAGAAGCAGTGCCAACAGTCTGGATTACATTTATGAAGTTAAAATGACTTGGTTCTGATCTAATGTACATAATAACCTCAAAATCATCATGTTTGTGCCGTGTTATGGAACTGATCAGAAATGCAGAATGATATTGTAGGTGGGAAATGTTTGATCTTTAACAGCCGTGGAAAGCATCATTAGTAGATGAAGTCCATGCACTGAGCTATGATTGAGATTTGGTCTTTATCTTACAGTTCACATTAATGTTTTGCGTCAGTTTGTTTATTTAGACACATTAAAACCTAATTGTTTGCTTTGATTTTCATGAAGGAAAATATGATCTAAATTTCAAGTGTATTTCTTGTTGCGGCATCCATCCATGGCCTCTGCCGTTCCCCACCCCTGCCGTTCCCCACCCCTGCCGTTCCCTACCCCAGCCGTTCCCCACCCCTGCCGTTCCCCACCCCTGCCGTTCCCCACCCCTGCCGTTCCCCACCCCTGCCGTTCCCCACCCCTGCCTCTCCCCACCCCTGCCTCTCCCCACCCCTGCCTCTCCCCACCCCTGCCTCTCCCCACCCCTGCCGTTCCCCACCCCTGCCGTTCCCCACCCCTGCCGTTCCCCACCCCTGCCTCTCCCCACCCCTGCCTCTCCCCACCCCTGCCTCTCCCCACCCCTGCCTCTCCCCACCCCTGCCTCTCCCCACCCCTGCCTCTCCCCACCCCTGCCTCTCCCCACCCCTGCCGTTCCCCACCCCTGCCGTTCCCCACCCCTGCCGTTCCCCACCCCTGCCGTTCCCCACCCCTGCCTCTCCCCATCAGCATTACAAACTTCTCAACTCTCCATCTCTCACTTTCACCACAACCTTGAATTCATTGTTCCACCATTTCAAACCATTCCTTTTTGCTTTTGAAAGGCCTAAGTTCTTGAATTTCCTCTGTAAATCTCCTGCCTCACTTACCCTCTCATTTAAAAGTCATTTAAACTTTCAGATTTATTCAGGCTTTTTGGTCATTTGCTCTAATAAACCCTTACATGGCTTGATATCAAGTTTTGCTTGAAAATACTCCTGCCAAGTGTCTTGTGGTATTTTAACTAGTGACAGGCAAATTGTTATTGTTGATGTAGAAATAAAAGGATGGCTGTTCACTGGCTATCAGATGGCTGATTATCTGCGGGTTCTTTCAGCTTTGTTACAGGCATGGCCTCCAGCTGGAAGGTCAGCCAGCACACAACACATCAGCAAAGCCCAGCTCCTCTCTGATACTGATGGCCAGCTGAGGAGACAAGGGCACACAACTCCTTGTTGTGGAGTAACTCAGCAGGTCAGGCAGCTTCTCTGGAGTAGAAACAAGGAACTGCAGATGCCGGTTAATACACAAAAGGCTAAGTGCTGGAGACTGACCCGACCCAAAATGTCAACTGGAGTATTGTGTTCAATTTTTGACATCATGTTATAGGAATTATGTTGTCAAGCAGGAAAGGGTGCGGAAAAGACTATGGAGGATGTTGCCAGGACCTGAGGGCCTGGGCTACAGGGAGAGATTGAGTAGGCTGGGACTCTATTCCTTGGAGTGCAGGAGGATGAGGGGAGATCTGATAGAGGTGTACAAAATCATAAGAGAAAATTATCAGGTAGACGCTCAGTCTCTTGCCCAGAGTAGGGGAATCTAGAACCAGAGGAGAGAGATTTAAGGTGAGAAGGGAAAGATTTAATAGGAACCTGAGGGGTAATTTTTTCATACAAAGCATGGTGGGTGTAGGGAACGAACTGCCAGAAGAGGTGGTTGAGGCAGGTACTATCACAATGTTTAAGAAACATTTAGACAGGTACTTGGATCGGATAGGCTTATGGGCTAAACGTAGGCAGCTGGGACTAGTGTAAATGGAGCATGTTGGTCGGCGTGGGCAAGTTGGGCCAAAGGGCCTGTTTCCACGCTTTATAACTATATGACTCTATCCATGTTCTCCGGACCCGCTGAGTTACTCCAGCACTCTGCGAAACGTCACCTACCTATGCTCTCAGGGACGCTGCCTGACCCTCTGAGTTGCTCCAGCACTCTGTGAAACATCACCTATCCAGTCTCCACAGATGCTGCCTGACCTGCTGAGTTACTCCAGCACTCTGTGAAACGTCACCTATCCATGTTCTCCACAGATGCTGCCTGACCTGCTGAGTTACTCCAGCACTCTGTGAAACGTCACCTATCCAGTCTCCAGAGATGCTACCTGACCTGCTGAGTTACTCCAGCACTCTGTGTCAAGAATTACATAGCTGGAATCCCGGCACATCTTGCCCGTCGCCTCACAGGCTATGATTCTAACGGGCCATTTACATCGCGTTACTCAGGACCTGCTCAGCTGTTTAAAATCATGTAAACCAGTTTAAAAGTACATTACACTAAAAAGTCCAGTCTCACTTAAAAATAATTAAAACCTTCAAACTGGCTAAATAAGATCATGTTAAATGTTTTACCTGCCGTTGACCATTTCTTCCTTTCTAGACGATGCCCTGTTAACAATTTCAGTTCAGTGGGAGCTGAGGAAATGCAGAGGTTTGATATCATTAGGTTGTAACGGGTTTAGGAGAGATTCACCACAATGTTACCTGGGCCTGTGGGCTTGTTACAGGGAGAGGTTGGATAGGATGGGACTAATATCTTAGAGCGTAGGAGGGTGGGGGGGGAATGAAATCACTAAGATGTACAAGATCATGAGTGGCATGGATAAAGTGAACGCTCACAGTGTTTTTCCCAGGGTAGAGGATTCTGAAACTAGAGGGCATAAACCTCAGGTGAGAGGGGAGAGTTTGAAGAGGGACCTCAAGGATAACATTTTTCACTTGGGGGGGGGGGGGGGGGGGGGGGGTGTCCATATCTGGAATAAGCAGATACAATTATAACTGTTAAAACATTTGGACAGATACATGGATAGGAAGAGTTTAGAGGGATATGGGCTATATCCAGACAAATGGGACTCGCCCAGTAAGCCAACTGTGTTGGCATGGACAAGGTGGGACAAAGGACCTCTATGTGCTGAACAGCTCCATGACTGGGTTTGCATGGACAAAGCTAGCAGAGAAGTTTTGGGAGCAGAAAGCCACGACTCAGGTCCCATTCCTGACGGGTCCAGTTATGAACATTTTTGCCAGCCGTTCCATCACCTATCTGTGCGTACGATTTGCACAGTGACTTCGTTTAGAGGCTTTGATGGGTTAAGGAACTTTTGATTTCTAATACTTTTCTTGTTATCCCTGTTGTAGCTTTGAAATCAGTCTGTGCTGTGGAGACAGTGACGTGTCACAAGCTGACGTGGCCATCGAGCTGCAGGCAAGGTTCACCGACCAGCAGTTTGTCAGAAACGCTTTTGTATCTGGGCAATGGGGAGAAGAAGAATCATCCATTCCCTACTTTCCTTTTATCCCAGACCAGCCGTTTAAGGTGAGTAGCAATATTATCTACCATCTACCTCACTGGTAATCCTCGGACTATCCGTGATCGGACTTTGCTGGCTTTACCTTGCACTAAATGTTATTCCCTTATCTTATTTTTTCTCTCTCGTTTATTACTTTGTTTACAGTGCACTGTGTTTACATATTGTGTTGTGCTTCAGCAAGTAAGAATTTCATTGTTCTATCTGGGACATATGACAATAAAACAATCTTGACTCTTGACGTATCTTTCTACTGTAATGGCTCGATTGTAATGTATTGTCTTTCTGCTGACTGGATAGCACGCAACTAAAGCTTTTCACTGTACCTCGCTACACGTGACAATAAACTAAACGGAACTATTAGCGCCATCAGCAATACTGTGCATGACTCTGGTCTTTGTATCTTTGTATTATTGGTTGTAGTATTGGTGTTTTATTGTCACGTGTACTGAGAGACATTGAAAAGCTTTGTAATCTAGTTGCATCATATACTACACATGAGTACAATGAAGCCATACTCCAATACAATATACAAAGAGAAAAATATCAAAATATAGCGTTACAGTATTGTTGGGTTACAGTTAAAGAACAAAGTGTAAGGTCTGCAGTGAGGTAGGTTGGAAGATCAGGACTACACCCTAACTTATAAGAGGACCGTTCAGTAGTCTGACAACAGTAGGGAAGAAGCTGTTTCTGAATCTGGTGGTATGTGTCTTCAAGCTTTTGTACCTTCTGCCCAACGGGATGCAAAGATAATGTGAAGCTTTCCTGTGGCTTTGCATTTTACTCCTCTTTCCTTACCCTGCAACCTTTTGTCTCCTTTTTTATCTCTTGCCGTTGTCCATCCATTTGCCAATCAAACCCTTCCCATCTCAACTGTATCTACCTACCACTCGGCAGGCTTTATCCTGTCCCACCTTACTTCCAGCTTCCTCACTCCACATCCTCCACAATCAGTCTGAAGAAAGGTCCTGCCCTGAAACATAACCTGCGCTGGAGTAACTCAGCGGCTCAGGCAGCATCTCTGGAGAACATGGATAGGTGACGTTTCACAGAGTGCTGGAGTAACTCAGCGGGTCAGGCAGTATCTCTGGAGAACATGGATAGGTGACGTTTCACAGAGTGCTGGAGTAACTCAGTGGGTCAGGCAGTATCTCTGGAAAACATGCATAGGTGACGTTTCGGATCGGGACCATTAACCTATCCATGTTCTCCACGGATGTTGCCTGACCCGCTGAGTTACACCAGCACTTTGTGTCCTTTGTAGGTCTGCATCTGCAGTTCCTTGTTTCCACTGGGGTTCACATATCTGATCCATAATCTTTTGTCAGGCCCAGGAAAAACTCGAAATCAAATATGTTTGAACTTGCAGAGAAGGGAGTGTGGTGGGGAGAGTGATGGGAATATCTGTGATCGTGTGGAGACCAGTAATCTGTTCATGCAGGCAAGCCGAGGGTGCTGATGGCTGGTTAGTCACAGCTGATTTGTCTGAATTTAAATCGGAGGGGATAAATGATAATGGAGAGAGAAAGATAAACATATTGGAATTGTGAGATGCAGACTGGAAAAGCAGGCACCACAATGCTGCAAATGTGAAATACAAGCTGAGGATGCTGGAAATATTCAGCAGGTAGAACATGGAACTGTGCAACAGAAGGACTGGCTCTTTGGCCCACTTGTCTGTGCCAAGACCATCTCTTATCTACCTGCACATCAACTATATCCTCTCATATGCATGCGCCTATCCAAAAGTCTCCTAAATGCCACTTTCATATCTGCCTCAACCACCAACCCTGACAGTGCATTCCAGGCACCCAACACCTTGTGTAAAAAAGGTTGGCCTGCTCATCTCCTTTAAACTTTGTCCCTCACTCTAAAACTATGCCCTCCAGTATTTGATTTTTCCAAAAGGTTCTAACTACCCTATTTACTCTATGCCTTTCGCAATTTTATGTACTTCTCTCATGTCTCCTGTAACCTCCATCATTCCAGAGAAAACAATCTAAGTGTCCAATCTCCCCCTGTAGCTAATACCCCTTAATCCAGTCATCATCCTTCCTGTAACGGGGTGACCAGAACTGCAGGCAGTATTCCAAATGCAGGCCAACCAAAGATTTAAACGGCTGTATCGTGACTTCCCAACTCTTATACTAGAGGCCCTGACCTGTGAAAGGAAGCATACCGTTGTCTTGTGGGAAGCATACCGTGGTCTAGTAGGAAGCATACCGTGGTCTAGTAGGAAGCATACCGTGGTCTAGTAGGAAGCATACCGTGGTCTAGTAGGAAGCATACCGTTGTCTAGTAGGAAGCATACCGTTGTCCAGTAGGAAGCATACCGTTGTCTTGTAGGAAGCATACCGTGGTCTAGTAGGAAGCATACCGTGGTCTAGTAGGAAGCATACCGTGGTCTAGTAGGAAGCATACCGTTGCCTTGTAGGAACCATACCGTTGCCTTGTAGGAAGCATACCATTGTCTTGTAGGAAGCATACCGTTGTCTTGTAGGAAGCATACCGTTGTCTAGTAGGAAGCATACCGTTGTCTTCTTTACCACTCTGTCCACTTGTGTTGCCACTTTCAGTGAGTTATGGACTTGGGCCCCTAGATCCATCCCCCTGTACATCAATGCTGTTCAGGGTCATGCCTTTAATTGTATATTTCCCCTTTACATTTGATCTCCCAAACCTCACATCCGATCGGATTAAACATAGATAATAGGTGCAGGAGGATGCCATTTGTAGCAGGCAGCATTTGTGGAGAGGGAAACAGGGTTATTATTTCACGTCGATGATCTTTTCCTCGGAACCAGCCAGGTCTGATCCAAACCTCTTTATCTGCAATTGTTGAATCCAATATGGTCCTGAGAATTGCATGTGCTTGTGAAGATGAGGTGCAGTTGCTTGCGATTACTTTGGGCTTCATTTGTTGAGTGTTAGAGGCTATGGCAGTCCGAGTGAGAGTGGAACTGACAATTACATTGATAGGCAAGTGGAAACTGGAGGTCTCCCTTGTTGACTGATTGCCAGCACTGTTGCTTGTTGATGACTGCAATGTTTGCCCTGTATGTGATGCCACATGTTTACATTACATGTCAAATACCACAGAAATCACTTTGGCTCTCTGAGTGAATGTGAGTTCAGGATTTCAGACCCGCGTTACTGAGCAATTTGTAACTGGCATCAGCTGTGAGTCAGCAGGTGGTCACTCACCTGAGAACGTGGTGCCTCAGGTCGTGCTGTGGCCACAGGCACAGAGATCCACACCGATATTCTGCTGCGTCACTGACTCGTCTTTGGGTGAGACCGTTACACGTGGCCTCAAGGAGTTATCACATTGCCTTTTGGATGAGTGCGATGTTTGCCAGGTGCTATTGTTGACTGTAAACTACAGGATGTTTGGAAAGGCAGGTAGAATATGAGGCAGAAATACACTTATTTCTAGTTAACCATTTTCCTGCTTATATTCTACCTCTAATGTTGAGACAGTAAGGTTTATCGGAGCCAATCAGCTGCTTGCAACTTTGCCCTTTCACGGAGTTGTGGAGTCATGCAGCACGGAAACAGGCCCTTCAGCCCAGCTTGGCCATGCCAGCCAAGATGCCCTACCTCAGCTTGCCCCATCTCCCTGTGTTTGGCCCAAATCCCTGTAAACCTTTCCTATCCATGTAGCTGTTCAGTCTTGGAGCAGGAAAGGTGAGTCAGCTGGACTTGCAGTGGGTTAGAACGTGGGTTTCACCATTTTGGGTGACTTTGGGCTCGTGGAACATGGAGCCCGTCCGTGCAGGGTTATGTTGGAATAGGGCTGTCCAGCGGTAACAAAGATATGGATCATGTCAGGCCGACACTGGATCCATTACATTACATGGATCCAGTGTCAAAGTAACCCACATGATGCAAAAAACAAGGTATGTAGGTTAATTGGCTGGGTAAATGTAAAAATTGTCCCTAGTGGGTGTAGGATAGTGTTAATGTACGGGGATCGCTGGGCGGCACGGACTTGGTGGGCCGAAAAGGCCTGTTTCCGGCTGTATATATATGATATGATATGATGATGTGTCAACTAGCACTGGAAAATTGAGCAACTTTTTAGACTCGCTGTCACCACTGCACGCTGTGAATTCAAAAGCTTGCTTCCCCCGTACCCCCCTCCACCTCACCACATCCACAAGCAGGCTGAAGATGGGTCCCAACCCGAAAACATCGCCTATCAATATTCTCCAGAGGTGCTGGCTGACCCGTTGAGTTACTCCAGCATCCAGTGTCTTTTTGTTTGTAAACCAGCATCTGTAGTTCCTTGTTTCTATGTTGACAGACAGTTCATTACTGCCTGAAGTCAGTAGGTTGAGGCTACCTAATGCATTGCATACAAGTATTGGATCCCAGACAGGTTTCGACAAGGGGTGGGTCCGTGGCAGGCGTTATCTCCAAGCAGCGGTCTCTGCTGGGTTAATTTTTAAAAATGTCATTGTTAGATTTTTGGTAACTAAATACAGTGCATTCAGAAAGTATTCAGCCCCCTTCACTTTTTCAGCATTTTGTTACGTTACAGCCTTATTTAAAATGGATTAAATTCTTTTTTTTAATCATCAATCTACACACACTACCCAAGAATGAAGAAACGAGGACAGGTGTTTAGAAATTTTTGCATTTTTATTATGGGGTATTGTGTGTAGATCGATGGAAAAAAATAATTTAAAATCCATTTTAAAATAAGGCCGTAACGTAACAAAATGTGGAAAAAGCAAAGGGGTCTGAATACTCTCCAAACGCACTATATATTCTGGCATTTTGTACATGCAGTTTGATCATGGTTCTGTCGTGATCTCATTGAATAGCAGGTGGAACAAACTAGGGAATTGAGCTCCCAGTTTGTATCTCAGATGGACTGACGCCATTCAGAAAGGTGACCCCCACTTTCTTGTGGGGAGTTGTGGATGGCCAACATAGACTGACAAACTGGAACTACGGACTGTCTTGGTAGCACCAAGGACTTTGGGCTTTTTGCAATAAGATTGAGTTTTCTTTAATTTATTGAATTTTGTTTATTGGTATCTTTGAGTACTGTGCTTACAGATCTTTTTTGCAGCTGCAAGTAAGAACTACATTTTAAAAAAATGCAAGAGTAACTCAGTGGGTTAGGCAACATGTCTGGAGAACATGGATCGGTGATATTTCGGGTGGGGACCCTTCTTCAGACTATTGAAGGATCCTGACCCAAAATAGCATTCATCCATGTTTTCCAGAGATGCTGCTGGTCTACTGAGTTACTTTTTGTAAATCAGCATCTGCACTTCCTTGTATCCAGAATTCCATTGTTCAGTTTTCGGTACACGTGACAATGAAACACTCTTGACTCAAATGAGTCTGTTAAAAGAGTCTTGTATCCTTAGAGAGAGATTTAAGACTTTATGTGTTTAATATCCTAGGTATATGTATCATGCTGAATTGTTTTGATAATGATGACGTATTAAATGCTTTTTATTCATTTCATGCTCTGCAGCTTGAGATACACTGCGAATACCAGAGGTTCCGCATATTCGTCGACGGACATCAGCTTTTCGATTTTTATCATCGTGTGGACAACTTTTCAGCAATTAATGAAATAAAAATTATTGGCGATTTGCAACTGACCAAACTTGGTTAAAGGTTACCGGGATAGTCAGGAGGGAACGTGAACTTACTGCTGTTGGGTCCAAGACTTGTCATCGTGCATGGGAGGCTGTGCCAGCAGGTCGAAGCTGTCTCAGTATCAGTCGCCATTGTCTGTTGTTGTGAAAAGGAGAATCAAATTGTTGTTTGCCATTGGCATTTAATCGGTGCAAAGATTTTAGGGAGCAATTGGGGAAACGTCGGCAGCAGTAAATAAAATACAGTTAATAACGGTTCAGAATTGCAAGGAGGATACATTCTAGTTACGACTTCACATGTCCAGGACATTACTCCAAATACACGGGAGGGGGAGGGAGGGGGTAGCAGGGCAGCAAACACGGTATTTTGGTGTTCTTTACACCTTGCACTTCGTCGTGTGTTTCCGCAGTGAAATGACAGCACAAATAATTAACAAATATATATTTTAAAAAAAGAACAGTCTGGTATTGTTTAGATTGTAAATTAAATGCTTTGTGAATTGTAACATGGATGGTGTATTTTGTGCTCGGTAATGCCATGTATTTTTAACTATTTTGCCTTTTAGTCGTAATGAACTATTAACCATCAACTGTAGGGGATATTAACCAATGAATGTACCAGATGTGTAGAATGTTTCTGCAAATGAGAAGTATATTTCTAGAAACTCCAAGGTTATTAATAATTTTATAGATTATAAGCAATAAATGCAGGCAATGAACAAAACAAATACTTACAAATACATTGCTATTTACAGAATTCTTATCTTTCTAGAAATATATTTTAATTTATGCTTCAATATGCTTTGGATTTATTCTGTTAAATTAAACTCTAATCAGAATTGAATGGTAACAAAAGTAATATTTCACTAGGTAAAATTGTCTGTAATTAAGAGAATGTAAGAGAACACTAAATTGAAAAGCCAAGAGTATTGTGTATTTTACATGTTTTCATTGATACCACCTGTAAGCCAAAGGGTTGGCTAAACTGAGTTTCTTATCAGCTGCTATTATTTAGTACTACAAATGAACACATAAATCACCAGACTTGGAGAACGTAGATCTAATTGGAGAGATCAGTGGGAATATTTTAAATCAGAATACTGATTACAGTAATTGTGGAAGAAGATGGCCCATTAATATCATCAAAGTTGCTTTACAGATTTATACGTTCTGTCATTAGAAAAAGTATTTTGGCATTATTCACAATTTTTTCATATTGTCCTGCATTTTAAAAAAATACATCTTTCCCAAATTCTACTGTACAGTTGTACGTTTGTATATTTGGTTAGTGTGCATCAGCACATGCTGAATTCAGGAAGACATTGATGAAATGTATTGTTAGAAATATCAAATATTATGAAAACCCTGGGCTAAAATGATCTCATTGTGGCGGTCCCTGGTGGTGAGTCAGGCGTGGTGCAAACCCTCAGCTCGGAGGGTGGAGTCACGTAACTTGGAATAGGGAGGAGTGGAGTTGGTAGTGGCATTCCAGGAGGAGTTGAACTGGTTGGGGGTTAGGGGAGCTGTATGGACTTGGAAAACCTTGCTTGGCACGTGTCCCGCTTCATTGGCTTTGCTTGCCACTCGTGTCCCGCTTCACTGGATCACGTTAGGGTCACCAATGAAGCAGGACATGTGTCAAGCAACGCTTTCTTTATTCCTCAAGCCCATACAGCTCCCCAAACCCCCAACCAGTTCAACTCCTCCTGGAACTCCACTACCACCTGCCACTCCTCCCAATTCCAAGTTAAGCGACCCTACCCCCCCCCGACCTAAGGGTTCGCACCACGCCTGGCTCACCACCAGGGACCGCCACATCATCCTGATTATTTTACCACATTTACATGACAACGGAGTATAAGATCATTGTGGCATTGTCAAGTGCTTCCTTGATTTGTTCTACTTCTCTACACTACAAAGTTAGTTGGGTGCTTTAAAAGTTATTTCAGTTGTAGGAGACATGGCTCACTGTAATCTATCAGAGATGCCGTTTGAAATGTAATACTGTTATGCATATTTTGTCCTTAATTTTGTTAAGATCAATTGATAGCACAATTACAAATAAATATTTGTAATTTCCCCATATTTTCTCTTTTATCCTTCCCCTTTGCAAAGTCGGCCCAGGAGGCGAGGGCTGGGAATGGTGGCGTTGTTTACTGTCTGTCTGCAAACTCAGGCTGAGTGATGAGACATTGGATCTTTGACAAATACTTCACATTCTAACTGTCGGCTTTATTCAGAATAGAAGTTAAGCTGGCAGAAATGCAGAGAAGATTTACAAGGATGTTGTGAGGGCTTGAGCTATAGGGAGAGGTTGGGCAGGCTGGGACTTTATTCCTTGGGGCGCAGCAGGATGAGGGATGATCCCCTCATTTAGATTTAGAGATACTGCGCGGAAACAGGCCCTTCGGCCCACCGAGTCCGCGCCGCCCAGCGATCCCCGCACATTAACACTATCCTACACACTAGTGACAATTTTTTTTTACATTTACCCAATCAATTAACCTACATTCCTGTACGTCTTTGGAGTGTGGGAGGAAACCGAAGATCTCGGAGAAAACCCACGCAGGTCACGGGGAGAACGTACAAACTCCGTACAGACGGCGCCCGTAGTCAGGATCGAACCTGATCGAACTGTAGTCAGGATCGAACCTGATCGAACATTTAAATGTAACATCTGCAAGTTTGCAGGTGACACAAAGCTGGGTGGCAGTGTGAGCTGTGAGGAAGATGCTATGAAGCTGCAGGGTGACTTGGATAGGTTGGGTGAGTGGGCAGATGCATGGCAGATGCAGTATAATGTGGATAAATGTGAGGTTAACCTCTTTGGTGGCAAGAACAAGAAGGCAGATTATTACCTATTTCTACCACTATCTTCCACCCCCCATCCCTCCCACCTGTATCCCTTTTTCTGGCCTCAATTTATGGCTCTTCTCTCAAGTCAAGTCAAATTTATTTGTCACATACACATACTGGATGTGCAGTGAAATGAAAGTGGCAATGCCTGCGGGTTGTGCACAAAAGCGTTGCAGCCTTTTGCTCTCCCCCCCCCATATAATCAGTCTGAAGAACAGTCCCAAATCAAAATACCACCTATCCATGTCCTCCAGGGTGGTTGCCTGATCTGTGGAGTTACTCCAGCACTTGGGTGCTTTGCTGCTCTAGATTCCAGCATCTGCAGTTCTCTGTATCTGGAACTTTTATTTCCTACTAGACCAAGTGGACCAGTTGGGCCCAAACCTCTCCTGCAAATGGTGCAGCATCCTCTCCTCCCCCACTCCTCTCCTCCCCCCCCCCCCCCCCATCCCCTTTCCTCCTCCCTCCTTCCATTCCCTCTCTCTCCCTCCATTGCCCCCCACCCCTGCCTCTGTAGCAACCCGCCTCCCGGCCCGGGCGGCCGCCATTGGTGGGTTGGGGGATGGGAAGAGTCCTGTCCCGTCCCGGTGTGGGGATGTTCAGTGGTAGATGGCGGCGGCTCTCCCACTGTTGTTGAGCCGCTGGACTCTGGGTGGCGTAGGGAAGGCGCTGAGCCAGCCGGGGAGAGGAGGGGGGACGGGGGAGCCAAGGGCAGGCCCAGCGCCAGGCTCAGGCCTCGGCCTCCACCAATGCCCGGCCTCATCGCCGCTGCTGCTGTTGCCGCCTTTCCCCTTGGTCCATCTCAGGCTCGCGTTTACCCGGTCATGTCTAGGCCATGCCCCGGCTGCTTCCCCCGGCACCAGGCCTGGCTCTCCTGACCCCAAGAGACAGGCGGCCGATCCCTGCTCAACGGACCTCAACTGCGAAGGCACGGACATGTTTGTTTTGCGGATGCGGCGGCCATCTTACGTAAGTACCAGATCAACGGAGCCCCAACTGCGCAAGCGCGGTTTTCTAAACTTTAAAATGTGAATACTAATTTTGCCTACTAATCTCCTATGTGGATCCTTGTCAAAGGCTTTCTGAAAGTCAAGGTACACCACATCCACTGGCTCTCCCCTGTCACTTTTCCTGGTTACATCCTCAAAGAATTCCAGAAGATTAGTCAAGCATGATTTCCCCTTCGTAAATCCATGCTGACTCGGAACAATCCTGTTACTACTATCCAAATGCTCCGCAATTTCGTCTTTTATAATTGACTCCAGCATCTTCCCCACCACTGATGTCAGACTAACTGGTCTATAATTTCCCGTTTTCTCTCTCCCTCCTTTCTTAAAAAGTGGGACAACATTAGCTACCCTCCAATCCACAGGAACTGATCCTGAATCTATAGAACATTGGAAAATGATCACCAATGCGTCCACAATTTCTAGCGCCACCTCCTTAAGTACTCAGGGATGCAGACCATCGTGCCTGGGGATTTATCAGCCTTCAGTCCCATCAGTCTACCCAACACCATTTCCTGCCTAATGTGGATTTCCTTCAGTTCCTCTGTCACCCTAAGATCTCTGCCCACTAGAACATCTGGGAGATTGCTTGTATCTTCCTTAGTGAAGACAGATCCAAAGTACCGGTTCAACTCGTCTGCCATTTCCTTGTTTCCCATAATAAATTCCCCCGCTTCTGTCTTCAAGGGACCCACATTTGTCTTGACTATTTTTTTCTTCTTTACATACCTAAAAAAGCTTTTACTATCCTCCTTTATATTATTGGCTAGTTTACCCTCGTACCTCATCTTTTCTCCCCGTATTGCCTTCTTAGTCATCTTCTGTTGCTCTTTAAAAGAGTCCCAATCCT
This sequence comes from Rhinoraja longicauda, assembly GCF_053455715.1. Taxonomy (NCBI): domain Eukaryota; kingdom Metazoa; phylum Chordata; class Chondrichthyes; order Rajiformes; family Arhynchobatidae; genus Rhinoraja; species Rhinoraja longicauda. Next base: position 69,353,474 of record NC_135961.1, on the reverse strand, counting down.
CTGGCTTTCCACTCTTCTTTGCTTTGTTGTACTTCTGCTCTTTTTTTTTTATGCTGTCCTTGACTTCCCTTGTCAGCCACGGGTGTCTCTTACTCCCCTTGGAATCTTTCCTCCTCTTTGGGATAAATTGATCCTGCAACTTCTGCATTATTCCCAAGAATACCTGCCATTGCTGTTCCACTGTCTTCCCTGCGAGGGCCTCCTTCCAGTCAATTCTGGCCAGCTCCTGCCTCATGCCTCAGTAATCCCCTTTGCTATACTGTAATACTGACACTTCCGATTTTCCCTTCTCCCTCTCAATTTGTAGAGTAAAACTTATCATATTGTGATCACTGCATCCTAATGGCTCTTTTACCTCGAGTCCCCTTATCAGATCAGGTTCATTACACAACACTAAATCCAGAATTGCCTTCTCCCTAGTAGGCTCCAGAACAAGCTGTTCTAAGAATCCATCTCGGAGACACTCCACAAACTCTCTTTCCTGTGGTCCATTACCAACCTGATTTTCCCAGTCTACCTGCATGTTGAAATCTCCCATAACCACCGTAGCATTATATTTGCGACATGCTAATTTTAGCTCCTCATTCAACTTGCACCCTATGTTGAGGCTACTGTTTGGGGGCATGTAGATAACTCCCATTAGGGTCTTTTTACCCTTACAATTCCTCATTTCTACCCATACTGATTCTACATCTCCTGATTCTATGTCACCCTTTGCAAGGGAGTGAATATCATTCCTCGCCAACAGTGACCCCACCCCCTCTGCCCACCTGTCTGTCTTTTCTATATGTTGTGTACCCCTGAATATTCAGTTCCCAGCCCTGGTCCTCTTGTAGCCATGTCTCAGTGATTCCCACAACATCATACTTGCCAATGTCTAACTGAGCCTCAAGCTCATCCACTTTATTTCTTATACTTCGCGCATTTAAATACAACACTTTAATTTCCGTATTCACCTCCCCTCTCACACCGGTCACAATTGGCCCTGACCTTACTCTCTTATCCCATCTAGAACTTCCCTCCCCATTCATTCGAGAGTCCTTTGCAATTTCTCCTGTATTTGCTTCCCCTTTAACTCCATCTCCATATTCCCAGTTTGTCAACCCCTCCCCCCCACTACTTAGTTTAAAGCCACACTTGTAGCACTAGCTGCAAACTGTAGATTGATCAAAGATAGTCCGAGGGTCCAGGGCCGTTTTTACTGCATTATGGGCCCCCGGGCAAAGCAGTGTACTGGGGCCCCTACCGTTACTCTCCCCCACCCCCCTTTCCCTACCAGCCCCCCCCCTGTCGTGCCGGCGAAAAGCACTTACCGAAAAGCACTTAGCGATGGACTTAGGGTGCTACATTGTTGCGAAAAACACTTGCAGATCGCTGTGAGAAGCACTTAGGGATGGAAAATGTTGCGAAAAAAGCACTTATTGAACCTACATTTTTAAAGTAGTATTTATTTATTGCAAGTCACTTAACATGCACAGATCAGCTCCTATGCTCGTGGGCCCCCGGGCAAGTGCCCATCAGGCCCATGCGTTAAGACGGCCCTGCGAGGGTCCTCGACGAGGTAGATAGTAGCTTTATTTTAATTTCCCCAGGATAGTTGAAAAACCAAAGACTGGAGTGGTTTGATGCTCAAGTAGGGTACGAGTTAAGTTTGAAGTGTGGTTCAGGAAGCTGATGGTTGATGGCTACCTCAGTGTTTGAAATTTGCTACCTCAGCGTTTGAAATCACTCAGAAGTTTCCTCTCTTCTGTCCATCCCCTGGACTGCAGTGCATCGTCCAGAAGGCTCAAACTCTGGAAAGAGAGACTAGAGAAATCTCCGGAAGCATTCACATGGCAATCGATCACTCTGAGAAACTCCCACCAGGTTCCAACCAACCATGGATAACCTGGCGCAGTCTCAACAGACTGCAGACAGGCATAATAATAATGGTTGATGATGAGTAGCTGGATATTGTAAGTCTGTGATAACATTAGCTGCCTTGAGGCAGTACCTCCTCTTGATGAGTAGTGCAGTGCCTGTGATGGGCAAGGCGATGTCCACCACTTTCTGCAACATCCTTTATTCTTGAGCATTTGAATTACTGAATTGGGCCGTGATGCAACCAGTTAACATGTGCTTCTCAGCACACCTGTAGACATTGGAAAGAATATTGGGTGACATGTCAAATCTCCTCAAACGTCTCAGTAAGCAGAGACATCGGTGTGCTTTCTTTGTGACTGCATCAATGTGTTGGGCATAGGACAGATCAACAGATCTGTCTCCACCTATATCCTTCCTTTGTCCCGCCCCCCTGACATCAGTCTGAAGAAGGGTCTCCACCCGAAACGTCACCCATTCCTTCTCTCCCGAGATGCTGCCTGACCCGCTGAGTTACTCCAGCATTTTGTGAATAAATACCTTCGATTTGTACCAGCATCTGCAGTTATTTTCTTATACAGATCAACAGAGATGAGTTCGCCCAGGAACTTGAAACTGAACCTTGTCCAAATTTGCTCTCAAATATTTACGTATAATCTGCTCAGGGATATGTAGAATTTTGCATGATTGGTGCTTAAATATAGGTGGTATTTAAGCACCAGGGACTAAATTTTGTCTTCTCTATATTAACTTTAATTTATATGCTGTAACTGTAATTCTTTTTTTGCACAATCCGCAGGCAATGCCACTTTCATTTCACTGCACATCGTGTATGTGTATGTGACAAATAAACTTGACTTGACTTGACTTGCATAATCCAATTTCTGGGCAAAAATCCCTGGATTGGACTTCAACTCACAATTACCCACATTTGAACAGAGTACTTTACAAACTGATGGTTCTTTAGCCTGGATGAGATTTTTTTTTAAATTGCATGTAAAGGTTTCATTAATACCATTACTTACAGCCTTAAAGTTTGTGCATATAAGTATTTTGTTATTCTACGTCATTGATGTAAAACCAGTTTAACATTCTAGCGAGACACTCCTAAAATGTTAATAACACCAGCCTAACTGGTTCCTTTTTTGTTTGGGGTGTTTTCAGGGTAGTTTCATTGATCACAGTACGACAAAACACTGAGTTCTTGTTCATGCTGGATGAGCTTGCTTCCTGGAATGAGGCAGCTACTCTGTGAGGAAAGATCTTGTGGAATGAAACTTTCACCTTAGAAGTTCAGAAGGCGCGGAGCTGACGTCAGTGAAACTATAAAATCCTCACTAGATCTGGGAAGGCCAATGCTGAGAGATGGTTTCTCCTGGTTAGCTAGTCTTGAAATTCTAGGGCTGTGTGCTTCAATGTAGGAATTAGATGAAGAGAAATACCTTCACTCAGTCATGTGTACCTTTGGAAGTGTCGAAACTGATCGCCTATAAATTCTCTATCTGTGCATGTACTCAAGACAAGCAAATGAAATCAAGGAATATGGAGGTTCATGTAAATTGTGAAGCCGAGATGGAGAATCAGTAAAAGAAAAAGACACAAAGTGCTGGAGTAACTCAGGGGGTCTCCATCCCCGGAGAGCATGAATAGGCAACCTTTTGGGTTGGGGGCTTTCTTCTTACTGAATCAGTGTTCTCTGATGGAGAATGAAACAGATCTAGAAAGTCAATTCCTGTTAGTGTTTAGTTTAGTGATACAGTGTGGAAACAGGCCATTTAGCCCACCGAGCCCGCACGACCATTGACCACTGTACCACCGTACACTTGTTCTATGTTATCTATGTTTCTTCCAATCTAACAGTGGTTGAAGAGTGCAACATGAAATGGCTATGTATTTCTACGATTATACATGCAATAATTTATTTCTGATGGATGCACGTAATCTGAACAAAGAGGCATATGAGAGAAACTCACACAAATTAAGAGACAAGGGAAAGAGCAAGAGAGAGAGTTGGAGAGCAACACCAAAGTTGTGAAGATAAAATAACGTTTGTTGGAATGAGGAAATGTAGCTAAGAAAGGTGTTTGTTAGATTCAGATTGCAGATTGTATTTGATGGAGAAATCAGTTACCCAGCTTTGAACTTTCATCATGATTTTATTTATTTTTAATTGGCAATGACCAGGTGACTTTTACAGAGGTGAAAAAAAAGGCTCTGTAACTCATCACCCCTCACCGTCCAATATTGGCTTTCCCCTTTCCCCTTCCCCCTGTCCCCTTCCATCCATATCCCTCCCTCTGGCTTTCACATTTCACTCCTATTCTTTCTCCATTTTACATCCTTTTTGTGTGCTTTTCACCTCTAGCTTTTGTCACTTACTCCACCCATCGGCCTATCTGCCCTCCCCTGTATCCACCTGTCACTCGCCAAGCTTTGCCCCACCCCACATCTCTTTTCCGTCTACTCCATCAGCCTGAAGGGTCCTGACTAGAAACTTCACTTCTCTGTTCCCTCCTTAGTTGCTGTCTGAGCTGCTGAGTTCCTCCAGCACTTTGTGTATTGCTCAAGATTCCAGCATCTGCAGTTCCTGATGTCTCCATTTCTGAAGCTCTGTAGGTCACAAGATTTATTTTGCTGACCTTTATTTCAAAGTCTAGTTTACTGAGGATTAAACATTAACTACCCGATGGTAAATGAGTTGTAGGATTGCTTTGGATAAAGGCAGGTGCAGCCAAATCAATGTTTATTGTCAAAACTCGATTTAAAGATGATCCTCCCTTTGCTTCGACGTAAGACATAGAACAGGGCTACACCCTTGGCTACAATGTCTGTGCTGAACACAATGAAAGAGCTGGTTGTTGATCTAAGGAAGTGTGAATGGTGAGGGGATGAACACAACCCTGTCCTCATCAATGAAGCTGCTGGAGAGATGGATGATGGCTTCAACTTCCGATGTATCCATATCACTAGCAACCTAATTTGGTCCCTTCACACTGATGCGGTGATCAAGAATGTGCATCAGCGTATTTACTCTCTTAGGCATCTGAGAAGATTCAGTAGGTCCACAAGGAATCTTTCAAACTTTTACAGATGCACTATAGAAAGTATTCTGATGGGATGGATCTCAGACTGGTGGCAACTTCTCTGCTCTTGACCTCCTGAATCTGCAGAGTGGTTAACACAGCCAAGTCCATCCCAGGCTCGTCACTTCCTTCCATCCAGTTCAAATGAACTGGTGCGTTGCATCAGGACAGCTGGAAGTATCGGCAAGGATGCCTGCCACCAAATGGGTGGGCATGGTAGATAGCAAGGTATGGCTAGACAGTGTCTTTAAACAATAAAGCACCAGTATTTAAAATTTTAAATTAATGCCCTTGTTATGCTGCGACTTCAGCCGCTGACGGGAAGGATGGACACAATGGGTTTTGCTCCCCACCCACCCAAGACAAGAGGTGCTGAGTGCCTGGTACCTGTTGGCCTTTGGAATTTTGTTAGGAGCCCACCAAGAGAAGAAGAACAGGAGTGAAATCAAAGTTCAAAGATCTTGACAATTAAAAATTAGAGGTTAAGTTCAAAAATCGGTCATTCAGGTCTATCAGTCTATAATGGCCTTTTAGGTGATCTATGATTTAACAATATAAGGCTTTATAGGCTGCATATCCCTCAACACTCTCAGCTAGCAAAAATCTACTGTTGGGAAATGTTATCACTGTTATAACCAGATTAATTAATTAATTAATTAATTTTAAATGGTTGCAAATATTAGCGAGGCAGTGGTGCTGGTTTCCGACGGGCACGGTGATGGACGCCCCACACATCTCTGTCCTCCATACAGCTGGCCAGCTCCTCTTTTGTCTCTACATAAGCGTCTTCCATCAACGTCTTCAGCATGGTCTTGTTTGGTCGTCCCGGGTTCCGTCTTCCATGGGTGGGTTCCCACAGCACAACCTTGTTTGATGGTGTTTCTGGATGGCAGTGGCAATGACCAGTGAGCCTCATCCTTCTCGACCTGATCTTCTCGGTCAGAGGTGGAATCTCCCCGTAGAGCTGGGCGTTGGTGGTGTGGTCCCTCCAACTGACATTTTGATCTTGTCTGAGCATGCGGGTGTAAATACCATTGAGAGACTTGGACAGTGCTCGGGTGAGAGTCTATGCCTCACACCGTACAAAAATATTGTCTCTACAGTTGGATGGAAGAATCTCAGTTTGGGACCCTTAGACATCTGAGACGTCCAGATTTTCCCCATGTTATTGAGGGCTTTCCATGCGACTGCTGTCCAGACCTTGATGTCATTCTCTGAGCTCTGTATCCTCACTCCCGGGTACTTGAAGTCCTCCACTTTCTTGAGAGATGCAACGCCACTGGTCTTAAGAGGCTCATGGTCACCACCGTTGAACGCCATGTACTCCGTCTTCTTGGCATTGAGGTGGAGGCCCACTTTCTCGCACTCCGTCTCCACCCTGCCGAGCAGCTCCTGTGCCTCCCCAATTTGGACTGACTGCAGGACGATGTCATCAGCGAAGTTGAGGTCTGACAAGTTGACTGACCCGATTCTTCTTGAACTTTTTGGGGTGATTGTGTGGGATATTGTAGGATAGTTTCTGGACGGTTGACTAATAGAAGGTTTTTCTCCTTGTCATCATGGCCAACAGTCCCAGTGATGGTGCTGAGGGAATGCTGAGGAACTGAGGGACTACCACACTGTCTGAGGGGCAGTACTACTGGAGCCCTACACTGTGGGAAGAGCAGTGAAGAGGAGTGTTACATGGTGAGAGGAGCAGTGGCATTCTCTCTGGTATTCTGACCAATATTTATTCCTCAGTGAAGGAAAAAAACTGCAGATGCTGGTTTAAATCAAAGGTAGACACAAAATGCCGGAGTAACTCAACGGGTCAGGCAGCATCTCAGGAGAGAAGGAATGTGTGACGTTTTGAGTAGAGACGCTTCCTCAGACTTCCGATTCTGAGGATGGGTCGACCTGAAACATCACCCATTCCTTCTCTCCCAAGATGCTGCCTGACCCGCTGAGTTACTCCAGCATTTTGTGTCTACCTTTTATTCCCCAGTGCTTGCTCAACTCTTATTTCAACAGGAATTGAAGGAACAGCACCTCATATTTCGCTTAGGCAGCTTACAGCCCAGCAGTATGAACATTGACTTCTCTAACTTTAGATAGTTCCTCTGTCCCTCTCTTCGCCTCCCCATTCCCAGTTCTCCCACTGTCTTCCTGTCTCCACATATATTCTTTTATTCACAAAATGCTGGAGTAACTCAGCAGGTCAGGCAGCATCTCGGGAGAGAAGGAATGGGTGACATCTCGGGTCGAGACCCTTCTTCAGACTCAGTCTGAAGGGTCTCGACCCGAAACGTCACCCATTCCTTCTCTCCCGAGATGCTGCCTGACCGGCTGAGTTACTCCAGCATTTTGTGAATAAATCGATTTGTACCAGCATCTGCAGTTATTTTCTTATTCCACATATATCCTTTCTTTGTCCCGCCCCCCCTGACATCAATTTGCAGAAGGGTCTCGACCCGAAACGTCACCCATTCCTTCTCTCCAGAGATGCTGCCTGTCCCGCTAAGTTACTCCAGCATTTTGTGATACCTCTTATTTCAACAGTAACTACACTTCAAATGTACATCATTGGTTCCAAATTACTAAGAGACATTTTGAGTCCTGAAGAGTTGTAAAAAAATGCAACTCCCTTATTTATTTACAGGATATACGTATAATAAATAACTATCCATGTAAAAATGTCTACCACTTCTAAAGCTTTTTGATGTCATAGTGTGCCTTTCAAAACAAAATGCCTGTTTCAGTGCTGTGGCAGAGATTATTGTTTAATTTTCCACTATTTGACGTGTGAATTTACAATGATCATGGGGCCAGGTAAGGTACTGAAAGGTGTTTCATTGTCCCATATGTCAATTATTTAGTGCAGCAGTGTTTACTGTACTGAACTGTACACAAATGGCATCACTAATTGCTTGCTCTCCATTCTATATTTAGAACCATTGATTTGCTTGCTGTCTTGCAAATAAATTGGTATTTAACATGTGGAAAATGTTGTATAATGTCACCCACCTGCACCAGATCAACTGTTTCCCACCTCTTATACTTTTCCCTCTAGATCCCAACCAATCTAGCCAAATCCTTTAGCCAAAGGGCGGCACAGTGGTAGAGTTGCGGCCTTACAGCGCTCACAATGCCAGAGATCCAGGTTCGATCCTGACTACGGGTGCTGTCTGTACGGAGATTGTACGTTCTCCCCATGACCTGCATGGGTTTTCTATGAGATCTTCAGTTTCCTCCCACACTCCAAAGACGTACAGATTTGTAGGTTAATTGGCTTGGTATAAATGTAAGAATTGTTGGTGGTGTATAGGATAGTGTTAATGTGCGGTGATCGCAAGACAATGTGGGCCGAAGGACACGTTTCCGTGCTGTATCTCTAAACTAATCAAAACTTTAGCATAGAGCATCTATTCTGGTTCATCAACCACTCTGAGAAGCATCAAGTAAATAATCAATTCCAGGATCAGTCAGGTTCACTACCTCCCTAGGTTGGAGGGAGAATCATAGGACAAACTCCAACTTCCTCCATCACTCCCACTGAACATCAAGTAATTACAACAGAACATAGGAAAATAGGTGCAGGAGTAGGCCATTCGGCCCTTTTAGCCAGCACCACCATTCAGTATGATCATGGCTGATCATCCACAATCAGTACCCAGTTCCTGCTTTTCCCCCTATCCCTTGATTCCCTTAACCCAGTGGTGTCAAACTCATTTTAGGTCACGGGCCGGAATGGGCAAAATGCGACCTCACGCGGGCCAGATCTGTTGTGAACGCACGCGCGCGTACTCCCACAGCTTTTGTTGCCTTCGTTTTTTCAACCTGCTCTCATGTGTCTCAGTCTCTACTGCAACTACAAAATGTTTCACTTTACAAATTTCATTTCTATGAAGAAGATTGCCTAGCAAGGATTACTTTTATGATTGGTATCGGGCCCTAGAGTGGATGTGGAAATAATGTTTCCAGTAAAAGGAGAGTCTAGGACCAGAGGTCACAGCATCAGAATAAAAGGTCATACATTCAAAATGGAGATGAGGAATGGGTGGTGAATCTGTGGAATTCATTGCTACAGACAGCGGTGGAGGCCAAGACATTGGGTATTTTTGAGGCAGAGATTGATAAGTCTTGATTAGGTTACAGTGAGAAAGAAGACGATAGAATGTGGTTGTGAGAGAAAATAGCTCAGCATGGTTGAATGCCAAAGTAGACTTGATGAGCTAAATGGCCTAATTCTGTTCCCCTGTCTAATAGTCTTCCTACAGTGCTTATGTTTTGCCCACAATGGGCTGGCTGGGTGGTGAACAGCCAAACAGCGGCTACTTGGCATGGTCAAAGATGGTCTGTCCATCATCTCACCTGAAGGCCCCGCTCCCCATCCTCCTTATGTCTTTCTTCCTTCCCCTCACCTCATGTCATGTCCATCTCTACCCTCACCTTCTCCTTCACGTGCCCTCTCCCTTTCCTCAGCTAATCGCTTCTCTCATCCCCACTTCCTTCCTTCCAACTACACCCCCAGTCCCCTCCCATACTTCATCCTCTTTCCTTACCTCGTCCCTAAATCCCCCCCCTTTCCAAAACACCATTCCTTCTCTCACCTGCTCCCTTCCTCACCCCTCCCTCTCTACTTCCTTTCTTTACCACGTACTCCCCCACTCTCCTCCCTCGCCACTCTCTTCCCTTCCTCATCCCTAAAAACCCTCCCTTCCCTCATCCGCTCCCCCTCCCCTTCCTTTACCACCACCTTCTCTCTTCTCTTCCCTATTCCCGCATAGCTACCTGCACGTCTTCACATCCCACCTAATCTTAACCCAAACCCAGAGCCCCCACCCTGGAGAGCAGCTCAGATTTTGGATCGCTGGCTGCGGCCCCATTCAAAGTGCAGCGACTTCCCACCCACTCACCTGGGTCTCAGGTACATGGTGGTGGCCTTAACCCTAAAAGGATTGAAAGGAGGTTTATTTTCAATAACAGGATCTCAGTCCATGAGTATGTTCAAGACTTACATTGATAACTTTTTTGATCACTTAGAAAGTTAATGGAAATGAGGAGTGGTAGGCAAGATACAAAATCAGTATTGAACTTACGACTGGGCAGGTTTAAGGAGCTGAATTATCTGCTCCTGTTGTTGTTGTTGCTTCTTGTGTTGCCGTGTGCCTGGCAGCAGCCATCTGATCAGCCATGATCACATTGAATGGCGGTGTTGGCTCGAAGGGCCGAATAGCCTACTCCTGCACCTATTGTCTATGTATCTTGTATCTTGTGGTCATCACCTCCGAAGAGTCCATCAGGGACTATACTGGAAGTTTTTCTCTTTTCTGCTTTCTACTGCACAACTGCCAACAGCTGGGCTATCTCGTGTTGACGAGAGTGTGTCTGGTCTAGTAGGCCTGGATGGAGGTCCTGAAGGTTGCGTAGGTGGGCATGTCAACAGAGGATTGTGGGAGGGCATTCCAGAGGGAAATTGCCTCAGGGGGAAAATAACTGGATGCAGGGAGTAGATGTGTGTTTTTGAACTACAAGTTGCTCGTTGTGGCTTCTTCTGGATCTTGTTGTTTTCTCTTTGACGTATAAGTCAGCGTCGAGGTTGATGTCCTTGTTGATCTTGTCAATCTGGCGTTTGGTTTCAAGGGAGTCCCAGTTTAAGTCGGTGAGCATTTTGATTACACTGGATTGTCATCAGAATTAGCCGTACACAAAACGGGCTGCTCTTTGTTGAACATTTTGAAGAACATCTTTATTTTTCTTGGTACCGGGCTTCTAAGCAATGGAGGCATACTCCAAGTGCGGTTGGACTATTGTTTAGCACACATTTTTTTTTGGACAGTTTTGGAACAATGGTGGAAGTTTCTCTGGATGAAGTTGAGCATCTTCGTGGCTGTTTGCAGCATAACATCCCACTTCAGATTGTTTTGTATAAAGACACCGAGATATTTGTCTTCAATGACTTCCTGTAAGCCGTTTCACCAAACATAGAATACTTTGCCGATCCTGGTTTGTTTCCTGGACACCCTCATCACTTTACATTTTGATGCAAGCAGCCAACCTAATACCAAGCCCATGCACCGAAGACACACACAGAGTGCTGGAGTAACTCAGCGGGTCAGGCCGCATCTGTGGAGAACATGGATAGCTGACGTTTCACAGAGTGCTGGAGTAACTCAGCGGGTCAGGCAGCATCTGTGGAGAGAGGGTCGAGACGCCGCTTCGCTGCTCAGTTGCCGCATGTCCGGCATTTTGGCGGGAACCCCGGGGGAGGGGGGCGGTTGGTCGCGCGCCCGTCACGTGGCGCTGGCGGTTGGGCGATGCGAGGCCTCTGGCAGGTGGGGGCGGGGCCGCGCGGTGACGTTGCGCCGTGGGCGGGGCGGTGTGGGGGGGCAGGACCCAGCTGTGACGCTGCGCGGCGGGCAGGGCCGCGCAGCGACGTACCACGGTGAGGGTGGGAGGGGTGGCGGCGCTGTGACGCAGCGCGGCGGGCAAGGCCGCGCAGTGACGTGCCGCGGCGGGCGGTGCTGTGATTACAGCGGGGTGACGTCAGGCGCGGGGTGGAAGGTGAACGCGGCGCGGCGGGCGGAGCTGAGGGACCGTCTCCAGCACGGAAAATGGCAGCTCGGCGGCCGCGATAACCTGCCCCTCCGCCGTAAGGTGTCCGGCACAGTCATGTGAGCATCCCCAGGTGAGGCCGGGGTGGGCAGTGAGGCGACGGCGGGGCTGGGCTGTGGAAGGAGGGAGTGAGTGCGGCCTACCCTACCCTCTCCTCCCCTGCGGCCCCCGACCTCCGGCCCTGACACCGCTGCTGCGGGCCGGCCTAGCGCCCAGCCACGGCAACCCCGGCCCTGACACTGGCTGCTGCGGGCCGGCCTAGCGCCCAGCCACGGCAACCCCGGCCCTGACACCGCTGCTGCGGGCCGGCCTAGCGCCCAGCCACGGCAACCCCGGCCCTGACACTGGCTGCTGCGGGCCGGCCTAGCGCCCAGCCACGGCAACCCCGGCCTTGACACTGGCTGCTGCGGGCCGGCCTCGCTCCCAGCCACGGGAACCCCGGCCCTGACACTGGCTGCTGCGGGCCGGCCTAGCGCCCAACCACGGGAACCCCGACCCTGACACTGGCTGCTGCGGGCCGGCCTAGCGCCCAGCCACGGCAACCCCGGCCCTGACACTGGCTGCTGCGGGCCGGCCTCGCTCCCAGCCACGGCAACCCCGGCCTTGACACTGGCTGCTGCGGGCCGGCCTCGCTCCCAGCCACGGCAACCCCGACCCTGACACTGGCTGCTGCGGACCGGCCTCGCTCCCAACCACGGGAACCCCGGCCCTAACTTCACCTCGGCTACCAGGCCTCCGGAGCGCCGCAGCAGCCGTCCTTCCCGCTTCTCCGCACTGATCCAGCCCCCCAGCCGGTCGTTGGAGCCGGGGCCGGCAGTGGGAGCTGTGACCGAGCTGCCCTCGCCTTCCCACACCGTTGCCTCGCATGTCGCCGCTTCTTGTTTCTGACACCTGGTCGCAGCCAAATATATGGTTCATGTAACATCACCACTCCTATTCCTATTCGGGTTGTCTATTCGGGCGTACCTTCCAGCTGCCGGCCGTCTGTAATGTTTAATCAACCAGTCTGAAGAAGGGACTCGACCCGAAACATCCCCCATTCCTTCTCTCCAGAGATGCTGCCTGTCCCGCTGAGTTACTCCAGTAGTTACTCTACCTTCAATATATTGCATGTATCTGTATCTTAACGTATATCCACCATCACTGGTTGTCGCATACGTTAGTTAAATGTTGCATTTAACAAGTGGAAAATTCCCTCCCTATTTAAGTTAACAAAGTTCAAGCAACATAATTTCCATAAAATTACTCCAGTTTGACAGGGAATAATGTTACGTAATCTTCAAGCTGAGTATTTCAATGTGATGCTATTTAACTTGTGGGTGCCTTTCAAATCAAATCTGTTCTTAAAATAACCTGCAAGATTTTTGTTCTATGGTTACATCAGGAGTCTACTTAAGCAGAATATTATGAATTTATAAATTGAGCAAAGTTTAATCAAGTGACTGAGTAGGTAAGGAGTTAACTTCTGCACAATAATGATAATTAGTTTGTGTGGGAACAGTATCAACTAGGTGATATTAAGGCGATCTTATTTTAAAGATGTGTTTAAAAACTCGGTATGAATCCTTTAATTATTAAAATTTTGAACAAAATTGGTTTACAGCAGGGTAACTAATTGTAAGTTTCATATTCAGTTAATTTACTTTGACAGCTGTGACCAGCGAGACAAGGTCAGAAATAAAAGAAGACTAGGCTGGGAATCTGGAATATAAACAATGTTGGTGATCACTGTTATCTGTGGAAAGAGAAACAGTTTTTTGAGATGCACAATTAATTGTCGGATGAATCATTTTATTCTGTAGGTTTCTTTTTCCACAGATGTTACACTGCTGTTTTTATAGAGACAGGATCGGTGGTACTTAATGCCTTTCTAACAGTTATTTTGTGCAGTATCTGGAGAATTATGTGATGCGAATGGTCCACCTGGAGCAAAAAACAAATGTTTTTGTTTTCATTTTGAAAGGAAAAGGAAATTGATTTTTTTCTACAGATAATTCCAGTCTGCTACCTACTTTTTTGTAACTCAAACGATACAACTTATCACTTAATTATTCCATACAATCTTCTAATATGTGGCTTTGGTGCAAGCTGTGTAGTATGAGGGTATGTATCATTTAATACACTGCTTATGGCTATGGAGGTAGTCGTATTTTTGAGCACTCTCAATTTGATTTCAATAAAGGATTTGGTTATTGTGAAGGTCGTGGGTGGTTACCACCAGTAAACATTGAAGAAATTCCAGGTACCTGTGAGTTTAAATATGTGGAGAGGATACTGTGTAGAAATGCTGTAGACAGGCTTAATTATATATCCATAACATCAAATGTTTATGAGGCGAGTCTTGTTGCTGATGAAGATAAATTCAATTCACAGATCATTTACCACTATTGATTTTCTGGTGATGCTTATTAGTCGCACAAGTGTGCTATTTGATGGGAAATTGTGAATTTCCGAGAAACATAGAAAATAGGTGCAGGAGGAGGCCATTCGGCCCTTTGAGCCAGCACGGCCATTCATTGTGATCATGGCTGATCATCCACAATCAGTAACACATGCCTGCCTTCTCCCCATATCCCTTGATTCCACTAGCCCCTAGAGCTCTATCTAACTCTCTCTTAAATCCATCCAGTGACGTGGCCTCCACTGCCCTCTGTGGCAGAGAATTCCACAAATTCACAACTCTGGGTGAAAAAGTTTTTTCTCATCTCAGTTTTAAATGGCCTCCCCTTTATTCTTAAACTGCCCCCTGGTTCTGGACTCCCCCAAAATTGGGAACATTTTTCCTGCATCTAGCTTGTCCAGTCCTTTTAGAATTTTCTTTGTTTCTATAAGATCCCCTCTCATCCTTCTAAATTCCAGTCTACAAGCCCAGTCTTTCCAATCTTTCCTCATATGACAGTCCCGCCATCCCAGGGATTAACCTCTTGAACCTACGATGCACTCCCTCAATAGCAAGGATGTCCTTCCTCAAATTAGGAGACTAAAGCTGCACACAAGATGTGGTCTCACCAGGGCCCTGTACAATTGCAGAAAGACCTATTTTCTCCTATACTCAAATCCTCTCATAATGAAGGTCAACATGCCATTAGCTTTCTTCACTGCCTGCTGTTCCTGCATGTTTATTTTCAGTGACTGGTGTACAAGGACACCCAGGTCTCGTTGCACTTCCCTTTTTCCTAATCTGACACCATTGAGATCATAATCTGCCTCCTTGTTCTTGCCGCCAAAGTGGATAACCTCACATTTATCTACATTATACTGCATCTGCCCACTCGCTCAACCTGTCCAAGTCACCCTGCAACCTCCTAACATCTTCTTCACAGTTCACACTGCCACCGAGCTTCGTGTCATCCGTAAATTTGCTAGTGTTACTTTTAATTCCATCATTTAAATCATTAATTGTAAATAGTTGCGACCCCAGCACCGAGCCTTGTGGCACTCCACTCACCACTGCCTGCCATTCTGACAGGGACCTCTTTATTCCTACTCTTTGTTTCCTGTCTGCCAACCAATTCCCTATCCATGTCAGTACCCTGCCCCAATACCATGTGCTCTAATTTTGCCCACTAATCCCCTCATTTATCATCGGCAACCGTCTTTGATTAAAAATTGCTGTTGAAATGAAAACCATGGTTTCTGAGTGAGGAGTTAATTGGCTTCACGGTGGTGAAAGAATTCTCTTAGAATTGATAGGAGACACAGTTGTTTGCTTGTTTTGGGAAATTCCAGGTAATAGTGTGTATATATTGAATGTTGTCTTCAATCCTGAAGCAGTGTGGCCACCAGAACTGCATATATCGCAGCTGTAAGTTTGACAGAGTGCAGTTACAGAAGTGGTGCCCTGCCCTGATGTACCCATGTTCACATCTTGTTCCATCAACAGGGCAATTACTTCCCAGCTCTATTTGGCTTCAGGCTTTTTTTAGTTTGTTACATGATATCTTGACATCGGATGGGATGTTATTAAAAAGTCTTTGCCTAATTTTGTGGAGTAGTGACTGGAGTAAAGCAGACAGCATCTCCAGGGTAAATATCAAGGGGAATAGCAGGTAGTGGAAGATGTGGAGAAGGAATGAGTTGAAAAGATACTCAAACAGGAAAATGAGAACAGAAGTTATTAGATACCAAATTTTGATGGAAAGCATTGAATCATTACTTAAACTGGAGAACTTAAAATCCTTGCTTTGTCAGGTGCTGCAAAGCCTCGGGTATTTTAAAACCCATTTCCAGCAATGTTCTGCCTTCCACTTTAGGGATCTCGGCATCACTGGCATGGTCAGACTTTATTATCCATTCCAAGCTCACCTACTGGTGTGGGTGAACTGTTGTGATACACTGCAGCCTTTCTGATGTACAGGACACGTTTGCTGGTTTTGGGAAAGAGTTCCAATGACAGGAACGCTGCAGGGCGCAGATTCATGGAGTGCATGAGACCAGTGTTCTGAAAACCCACCGAAACAGAACCTTTTACGTCTGATACTGTGTAGAAAAATTAACTGGAATAGTCAGGGAACCCTGTAAGAGTGATTATAATAAGAGAATGTTGTGTAAATACAGAAAGTGACTTAGTTCAGTCGTAAATCTGAATAAAGGAAACAATGATTGGGAAACAATTTAAAAGTTATGAGAATAATCAAACAATGGATAACCTATAAAGAATGAATTCTGTTATAAGACGTATTATGGTGGTTACTCTCCAGGAGGCCCATTGTATCGATGCTGGCTCTCCACCTGGACATCTGTCTTGTTCATTCAACACCCTGTCTCTGCAGTTTACAGATGTTTCTGCACCATAACTATCCTTTGTGAAGGCCTGAGTGGGAACCAGCCTCCTCCATACTTACAGACGTGCATTCCAATTTCTTACCGATGCTGCATAAAAATATTAATTGGAAGCAGGCGTTGGCCGACCATCGATCACCTGTTTACGCTTGTTCCAGGTGGTCCCACTTTCTCATCCACTGTCGCACATCAGGGGCAATTTTTCACAGGCCAATTAACCTACAGACCCACGTGTCTTTGAATGTGAGGAAATCCGCATAGTCACAGGGAGAATGTGCAAACTCCACATGGCCTAATGCAATCTTTATTCTCTTCCTGATTATTTAATACCAGTGATCCCACATTGATCTCTCCACCAGGGAACAACCTTCCATGATCCCCATTTTCCAGACCTCATTTTATATTCATTAAAATTCACGCTCATCTTGGTAATGTGGGTGGAGTATATGGGTGATGGATGGGGAGAAGGTGGGTTGGAACGATCAAAAGAGGAGAGAAAGGGGGAGCAGGTTACCTGATATTGTCATTCATTGTTCATGCCATCAGTTGCAGTAGATGCAAACTACTTGGTCTCATGCATCAACAGCAACTAGATGTGTGACTATATCCTTTGCAAACTATCATGTTTTAAATTTCATAAATAGTGTTGCAATCTGAATCCAGAATATGCTCTTTCAGTACAAATTATGTGACATTTTAATTTTTTTGAAATGTTAAATATTTACAACTTATTTCATATGATTTTCCTTCTTTCATAGATAATCAGGTAGTGAAGATGGTTGTGAAAAATTGCAGCAGGATCTTGATCGATTGGCCAGGTGGGCTGAGGAATGGTTGATGGAATTTAATATGGAGAAATGTGAGGTGTTGCATTTTGGGCAGGACCTACACAGTGAATGGTAGGGCTCTGGGAAGTGTTGTAGAGCATAGGGATCTTGAACAGGTGCATGGTTCCTTGAAGGTGGAGTCGCAGATAGATATGTTGGTCAAAAAGGCATTTGGCACGTTGGCCTTCATCAGTCAGAGTATTGAGAATAGAAGTTGGGAGGTCATGTTGCAGTTGTATAAGACATTGGTGAGGACGCATTTAGCGTATTGTGTTCCGTTCTGGGCACCATGTTATCAGAAAGATATTGTCAAGCTGGAAAGGGTACAGAGAGGATTTATGAGGATGTTGCAAGGACAAGACGGTCTGAGCTATAGGGAGAGGTTGAGTAGGCTGGGTCTCTATTCCTTGGAGCGCAGGAGGATGAGGGGTGATCTTGTAGAGGTGTATAAAATCATGAGAGGAATAGATCAGGTAAATGCACAGTCTCTTGCCCAGAGTAGGGGAATCGAGGACCAGAGGGCATAGCTTTAAGGAGAAGGGGAAAAGACTTCATAAGAATCCGAGGGGTAATTCTTTCACACAAAGGGTGGTAGGTGTATGGAACAAGCTGCCAGAGGAGGTAGTTGAGACAGGGACTATCCCATCATTTAAGAAACAGACGGTTACATGGATAGGACAGATTTGGAGGGATATGGACCAAACACAGGCAGGTGGGATAAGTGTAGCTGGGACATGTTGACAGGTGTGGGCAAGTTGGGCTGAAGGACCTGTTTCCATACTGTATCACTGTATGACTCCAATCTAGGAGTTGAGTCAAAAGCAATCTCTTGCTAATTTGAACAACCACAAAAGGTTTAAACCAGCTCCAGAGAGCTCCCAATTGGAAATGACTGGCACAGAATTGCTCACTCTCTATCTGGTTCCTTCAAACCACAGTCTGAAATTTTCAAGTGCATTGCTTACCTCTTCTCCTGAAACCAATAACTCCTCGAGACACATTTCCTGGCTCTGTGCAGTGATCTTGAACTTTACTAGTGCTCGCTGTTTCAAATACCCAGATCCACAACGGCTTCTGAACCTCTAGTCGCTGCACTCAGTTGTTGCAATGCACATGGATTCCAGCTGTGAGTCCAGTGATTTGGGGAAGTGCCCCTCTCATCCAATGGTAAGATCAAACCTGATATAATATCAGAAGATTCTCACCCATTCACTAGGAGTTCTTGGCCTACAGAATGGGACAAGTTCATTGCCCGCTCAGCGGGACAGGCAGCATCCCTGGAGAGAAGGGATATCTAGTGGGAGAGTCTAGGACCAGAGGTCACAGCCTCGGAATTAAAGGGCGTTCTTTCGGGAAGGAGATGAGGAGGAATTTGTTTGGTCAGAGGGTGGTGAATCTATGGAATTCTTTGCCATAGAAGGCTGTGGAGGCCAAGTAAGTGGATATTTTTAAGGCAGAGATAGATAGATTCTTGATTAGTACGGGTGTCAGAGGTTATGGGGAAAAGGCAGGAGAATGGGGTTAGAAGTGAGAGATAGATCAGCCATGATGGAATGGCGGAGTAAACTTGATGGGCCGAATAGCCTAATTCTGCTCCTATCACTTATGAACTTATGACCCAAATTTAATGTTTTTATTCATTTATATTGTAAAAAAAATTTAAATTTTAATTCTTTATCAATTTTCAATATTTAAATCTTGACGGAGACATGGACAGTTTAGGGAGGTGGAGCATATTGGAAGGTGGAATAAGAGTAAGACTTACAGCATAAATAGCCCAGCCATAGTGAGTATCTTCTACTTGTGTGTGAGGCAGAGGTTATGTAACGGTCTCCAGGCGCTGTAGCCAGTGCAATGTGCTGTTGTCGAGGGCCGTGAGGTCTACCCCTCCACCAGGGGGACGGAGGACAGTGCAGTCGAACATGCCGTGCTGCACTGTTTGCTGGTCTGCTCCACACACGCAGGCTGCTGATGGACGCAACCCCCAACGATGCATGTTGGCGTTGAACCTGCCGACCCCTGTGCGGAGCCGGTTCAGGGCGACCCACTCTTTGCGGGGCATGTCCGAGCCGGGTGGGGCTGTGGTGTTCAGTGCGACAGTGAATTGAGGAGGTGGCGATGTCTGTTCGCGATGTCGCGATAGTGAGTATGCAGATAAGGTAATGCATAAAGGGTAGAAAAGGTGGTGAGGAAGGCATAAGGAATGTTGGCTCTCGTTAGCCACAGTATAACTGGGAGAATAGGTTTATTGCCACACCTTTATAAAATTGGAGGAGAGCCACAGATAGAATATGTGCAGTTCTGGTGGCCACACTGCTTGCACTGGAGGGCCATTCTTAGTCAAGTGTGTGACCAAAAATGTGAAAAATCATGGAATACATCTCTTCTTATTCTGAAAGCATTACAGGTATATTGTTTTATACGGTATATATGACTTATATATGTCGGTTTATCAAGTGAAATTTTTATATGTTACACTGACAATGTTTGTTTAGAGTCAGATGTCAAATATGACTGGTCACGTGTGTGGCCTTACGAGGTCACACACGTGACTAAGAATGGCCCTGGAGAGGATGCAGATGATATTTACCAAGTTGTTGCTAGTGGTGGAATGTTTCAGTTACGAGGGAAGAGGTGGCTGAGGGGAAAACCTGCCGGACGTACGGGTACTCGAGTGTTGCAATTGAGGGGCATGGATGAGTGGATAGGGAGACATCTTCCATATCGGAAATGTCAAGAACTAATCTGCATAGATCTGAGATGAGGATTCAGGGGTAAAGGGAGTCCGAGGAAAAATATTATCATACTGAGGATGTTGCAATCTGGTCTTGGAAGGTAATAGAGGCAGGTCCTGAAAACATTCAAGTGTGACTGGTGAGCACCCCAGTCACGAAGGCAACGCTACAGACCAAGTGTAGGTAAATGTTGTGTATAGAATGTCGGCGCTGCCACAATGGGCTGCATGACCTGGTTCTGATTACGTTTCTCAAAGGATAATGGGGATCACTGGCAAAAGCTTCCCAGTAGGTTTGTGGGATAATCTGGCCTTGCCATAGGAATGCATAGCAGTGTTTTCTAATAGGTGACTTGGAGCCTGGAAGTGGGTTGGATACTTGCATCCTCAAACACATTTAATTGACAAATTGCGAGGAAATGATTCTGTATTTTAAGAAAAGAAATATTAAACTTGTGCTGAGTTTTTTATTGAGACATCTAACACCAAAATCAATAATGCACAAGGGAGCCAAAGCAAGACTATGCTGCATGTTACATCAGTAGTTTTTCCATTGCTATTTGCCAGAAGCGTGTCATGCTTTCATTTCTTGACACAGTTGCTCCAATGTCTGAGCGTAGACAATTGTATTGAGTTTGATAACATCCTTGATTTAATTCATCCACTTCGCTTTTGGGGATAATATACATTTCTCAAAGCAGTGTTTCGGTATATGATAAAGGTTCTTCATTATACGTCACAGTTCAGTTTCTTCATGTAACTGAATTTGGCAAAATCTGCTGAAGTGCTTTTGCAGGGATCAACAGAACAACTTATTCTGGCATACATTGAACAATATAACAGCTGCCAGATTAAGTGGTCTCGAGTTTTCAACTGCAACATCATAAAACATTTGCATTAAAACAAATGTGAATTGAAAACTGCAAATGCTTTCGTCCATTGTCTTAGAATCTTAAACATTACCATAAAGAAACAATAGTTTAATCTTCCCTCTCCGTGTTTGTGCCTGTGGGTTAAGTCAAGGCAAGTAAAAAGGAAAAACTTTTTCAGTCAGAGAGTTGTGAATCTGTAAAATTCTCTGCCCCAGAAGGTAGTGGAGGCCAATTCTCTGAATGCATTCAAGAGAGAGCTAGATAGAGCTCTTAAGGATAGCGGAGTCAGGGGGTATGGGGAGAAGGCAGGAACGGGGTACTGATTGAGAATGATCAGCCATAATCACATTGAAAGACGGTGCTGGCTCGAAGGGCTGAATGGCCTCCTCCTGCACCTATTGTCCAGTTACACTTTAAATATGGTGAAAGTTTCAACTGTATCCGTTTGAGCAGCACATTAAAAAACCCAACTCGATGTCCTAAAATAAATGTGATTCTTATGTTATCTTACATTTATGTTCCCTATTTATTATCCCTCGCAAGTATAAATTGGTCCTTGCTGTCTACCTGTTTTTAGCTTTGTCAAAGTTATATGTTGATTAAATTTGATTGTACTGGCAGCCTATTACTTTAGAACTAATGTGCATTGAGCCAGTCTGAGAAGATAGAAGATGCTGTAGTACTTAGATAAAAAAGATGTTAAATTGTTTGACAAAGACGCTACTTGCATTATGATCCCTTTTGTTGCAGTTATTGATGTCCTTTCTCTGGTTTCACTGTTCCACCCTTCATTTGGCCTGGTTTCCTCACGGCTTGGGATACAGTTTCATTTAAGTAATCTTAAAATACAAAGCTGTGAATAACTTTGAATGCATGTATTGTAATTAGCATAATTGTATTTATGCATGAGAACTGTTCATATCGAAGTTAGAACTACAGATGTAGAAAGAGAAAGAATATTTAATCTCGTCCAGACCCTGTTCTCATGCACGTATGCTTCCGGTGGATTGTTAGTTCTAATCAGGCAAATGTAGGTAGATTCTTTAGTCTCTCTCTTTCCAGACCCACTTTGGAGTAATTGAGGAAACATACCACATCTGCTGTTACTGGGCTGAGAGGAGTGAACTCAGCAACAGTATACCTGGGATTTTACTTTTTGAGTAATGTCTGGGCCAACAGTTCTGCTCATGTTAAACCTTAGAAAAAGCATTGTGCAGGAACGAACTGCAGATGCTGGTTTAAATCAAAGATAGACACAAAAACCTGGAGAAACTCAGCGGGTCAGGCAGCATCTCTGGAGAGAAGGAATGGGTGATCTTTCGGGTCGAGACCCTTCTTCAGACTTCAGAAATGCTTCAGAAAAAGCATTAACCTTTCAAATGAAACCTAGAATTATTGAGCACTGACAAACTAATCTAGATTAACGATGCTAAAGTTATGATGTTTTTGAGGTTAAACCTTTTGAACCTGGGTTTTGTATTTTGAAATATTTCCCTATACATCAAAGAGTCTTTAGTCAGAGGGTGGTGAATCTGTGCAATTTGTTGGCACAGGAGACTGGAGGCTAAGTCAATGGATATTTTTAAGGTGGAGATTGATAGGTTCTTGATTGATAAGGGTGTCAAGGCAGGAGAATGGGATTAGGAGGGAGAGTTAGATCAGCCATGATTAAATGGCAGAGTAGACTCGATGGGCCGAATGGCCTAATTCTGCTCCAACAATTTATGAATGAACAAAATATCCTGAACGTCAGTGTGCTGGTTACAGGATGAAAAACTTTCTTTTTGTACCAACTTGGCTAACTTTGAAAATGGCCAGTAATGAATAATCCTGTGATTTACAACCTTAACCATTGGGTAGAACAGTTTAAACTGTCCCGTTGTTTGACAGATTTTTATGCATTGCTCAATTTGCATTGTTCACTTACCAGTCAGTATTCTATTACAGTCAAATTGTGTCTTTATTGAACAATAAGATTGTCATCTATCCAAATGGCAAGAAAGTATGGAAATATGGTATGAAATATGGTGGAAAAGGGAAGGTATTGTGCATGTCCCCTTTGCCCTTCCACCCTCTCTGCAACTTAAAACTAACTTTTCTCTTTTTTGATTCAAACCAATGTTTTTGACCTGAAATGATAGCTGTGATTCTCTTTCTACAGAAGGTAGACACAAAAAGCTGGAGTAACCCAATGGGACAGTGGCAACATCTCTGGAGAGAAGGAATCGGTGACATTTTGGGTCGAGACCCTTCTTCAGACTGAAATTCACGCGAAAGGGAAACAAGAGAGAAAGACGATGATGTTGAAAGATGTACAGAACAATGAATGAAAGATATGCAAAAAAGTAACGAATAAAGGAAACAGGCCATTTGTCAATGTCAGAGTGAGGCTAAACGCAAATTGGAGGAACAGTATATTGTATTTCACTTGGGCAGCTTACAGCCCAGTGGTATCAATATTGAGTTATATTCATATTGAGTAACTATATAGAGTTCAGTCTGAAGAAGGGTCTCAACCCGGAACGTCACCCATTCCTTCTCTCCACAGATGCTGCCTGTCCCACTGAGTTACTCCAGCACTTTGTGTTTATCTTCAGTTCAAACCAGCACCTGCATGTCCTTCCTACACATTCTCTTTCTACAGATGTGCTTGAAT
This sequence comes from Rhinoraja longicauda, assembly GCF_053455715.1. Classification (NCBI taxonomy): domain Eukaryota; kingdom Metazoa; phylum Chordata; class Chondrichthyes; order Rajiformes; family Arhynchobatidae; genus Rhinoraja; species Rhinoraja longicauda. The sequence goes on along the minus strand of NC_135961.1, from coordinate 69,330,066 downwards.
GAGCGTTTCCAACATTTTCATTTCAGAAAGTATTGTAGGTGGAATTTAACATGCTCCATGATAAACATTTTTACCCATTGACCAATGTTTTATTTACGATATTTTACTTGCTGCTAGTTAAAAGATAAAGTGGATTCTTAAGTTTCAATGCACGAAATACTTAAGGTTTCATGAAATTAATTTTGAGGCTGTACAGCTTTGTTGAACCTTGGCTCCAGTCTTGCTAATGGATATCTTCCTGCAACCAAGGGTCAATATGTTGTTGACCTCTGATTGTATTTCAGAATCATTTGTCAGAATTTTGTTCAAATAATTAAAAACTATAGATTAGCTGATAAACACAAGGAACAAAGAATTTCATTGCACCCTGGTGTATATGACAATCAACCAATTTCTAATCTAACATTTTTAATTATTCTATTAGCGGAAAATCTATGTTGGAAGTGACTGACCTTGCAGACAGTTCCCATAAATGCTGCTACCTGTATCAGTTGTAACTGCTTGTGCAGCAAGATGGACCAATGTGGGGCTTCACCCATAAGATAATGTTTTTTTAAACAAGATTCTCCATCTAAACATCTTGGTTTGAAACAGCAACTCCAAACCAATGAAGCTGCAGAATTAAATCTATGATTTTAATTTGCCTCATTGGTCTAGTTGGCTGAATCTTCGAGATTTCTACATTTATAAACAGAATTTGTCCAAGTTTTCATATGGTCTTTCATTTTAATTTGATTATTTTTGCTGTTAACATACTATGCGCATTACATTGCAAGAGTTCAAAATATTATTAGAAATTAATGACTCAAAACGCATGTCTTGGGCCATCTGCCATATTCCTTTCACTTAGCTACGTGTATCATGTAAGTGTGCTTGTACAGCAACGTGGATGGCGCCTCTTTCATAAGGATTTTTTAAATTATCATCAACTATAAGGGTTGAAAATAGTCACATTTTTAAGTGGTTGTGGATTTTAGATTTTTAGATTTAGAGATACAGCGCGAAAACAGACCCTTCGGCCCACCGGGTCCGTGCCGCCCAGCGATCCCCGCACATTAACACTATCCTACACACTAGGGACAATTTTTACATTTGCCCAGCCAATTAACCGACATACCTGTAAGTCTTTGGAGTGTGGGAGGAAACCGAAGATCTCGGAGAAAACCCACGCAGGTCACAGGGAGAACGTACAAACTCCGTACAGACGGCGCCCGTAGTCGGGATCGAACCCGAGTCTCCGGCGCTGCATTCGCTGTGAGGCAGCAACTCTACCGCTGCGCCACCGTGTCAGTTGTTAAATGCAAGTTGAAAATGACTTCAAAGATAGACACACAAAGCTGGTGTAACTCATGTGGGTCAGGCAGCATCCCCAGGGAAAGGGTATAGGCGATGTTTCGGGTCGGGACCCCTGAAAATGACTTAATTCATCCGAGCCTGGTGAGGGACATTTATTACATGCAATTGAAGTTCTTTATTACAGTGTGCTCACAAGGTTTGTTGTTGACATGATTAGCAATGATCATTGGCTAATTTTACCAGCAATGTGAATTTCTGAGTTCTGGGGTTCCTGAGTTAATCTCTATTCTTCTCTCTAGGTTTAACAAGCTAGGAGGAAGGGCCATGGAACCGGATGTTATTAGAATGTATTCTTCTTCACCGCCACCATTAGATGATGGGACTGAATTTGATGAGGATGAGTTTGGTGAATTTGGTGGCTTCTCGGGAGTTGGCACATCCACCCTTGGGTATAATGACTTTGATTTGGAAGATCCCCATGAAAACTTCATGTCCCAGAACCATTTTGTGCCTGGCCACGAGTACTCCAGCGATCCACACGTGTTTGCTGACTTTCATTTAGCTGGTGCCTGTGAGGGCAAAGACATTCTTTCAGACTTCTCAAAGCCTATGCCAAATGACATGGCTAGAATTGCTGATAAAGATGCAACCCAGTCCAAATCGAAGAATGTTTTTGAATGTACAACAACAGAATCCATAAAACAAACAGAAGTAACTGCACAACCTGCCATTTTGGTCAAGAACGTCAATGTCAATGCAGTAGATTTGAAACAGGAAGAGCAAGAAGAGTGTTACAATGGTGGCAAGACCAACCCAGAAGTTCTCACAAATGGGTACTCCACAATGGATTCTGAGCATTCTCAGGGAATAGAAAATATGGTTGCCACAAATGACCAAAAGGCTATTCACTTTTCTGAGCTCCCTTCAGACCTGAAGCCTGGTCTAGTTGAAGACTTTACTGCATTTTCTAACATTGAAATGTCTGCTACTTTAAAAGAAGAAAAAACAGATATGTCTTTACCAACCATAGGAACAGTACCACTGATAACGGAGTATAATTCTGGCAATGAGTCAACTTTAGGGAATCTGCCAGCTGTTGAGGCCGGTTTGGACCTTGCTGTCAGTCGTGATGAACCTAAAGTTGTGGAAGAACAAATTAAAGGTGCATTTGCTACATCGGAGTGTAAAAATGAGAAAGATGCAAATGAAGTAGACCACACCCAATGCCACCCCTCTGAACTTAGTACTACAGACAATATCGACATTTCCAATGGCATTCAGAGCTCCTCAGAATCAATGGAATACTTCGAAAGCAGAGATCAAAATACTCGGCGGGCATCTTGTGAATCTTTGGGCACAGTAAAAGAAACCACTACCACGGTGCAATCAGAAGCTTCTCCTGCAGTACAGAAAAAACACGAGTCAGATTTGGAAACATGTAACCTTAATGAAGAAACGCTTGAAATAGTTACACACAGTATTGCACATAATGAATTAGTAGCTGGACAAGACAACGTAGTAATTGAAGAGCTTCCGGCAGCTAAAACAGAAAGGACAAAAGAAAATGTGTCTGATGATTTTAGAATTTCTAGAAGAGGTTCAGTCGATGGTGAAGTTTCTGTGTTTGGGTCAGTGTTGAATACTGATGTGCAACCTGGAGACTCTGACAACAGGAGTGGTTCAAACTCGCCAGCTGAAGAATTTGCTACATTTCAGGAAGATGACTTTGGTGACTTTGGTACCACAAGCAATGACAGCGCATCAACATTTGCTAATTTTCCACAATGTCCTACAGAAAAGAAAGCTCTGTCTGCAGCTGATGTAGGATTAGAGGAACACGGAGCTGCCGACACATTTACAAAGGCCGATGAAGATTTTGGAGAATTTGGGTCCACTGTAGCTAAAAACGGTTCTGAATTTACGGGATTCCATAACGACGAAGGCTTTTCAGGTGGTGGGCAAGCTGAGTGGAATGCCTTTGGGGAGTCAGCGTCTGAAAGTACATCATGGGCAGCCTTTGGAGAAGCGCAGTCTTCTGAATGTAAAGAGGAAATGAGTGAATGCAGCAGGACTGAACCTGCCCTAAGTTGTAACACAGAGTTGACGGGCATGGTGGACCCTGCCTCCTTTCAGCCCATTGATGAAATAGGGAGAATTAAGAGTACAACTTCATGTGATGTAACCTTGACACAAGTAAGTGTTGCTCAAATTATATATTGTTACTTTAAATGCAAATTAATCTGGTCTCTTGTTTCAAAGCTTTAAGCCATGTACCTGAGGAATATTGAGATACAAGATGTTGCAGAAGCTGGAATCTTGAACAAAAAACAAGGTGCTGGAGGAACTCAGCGGTCAGGCAGCACCTGGGTAGGCAACGGACAGATGGCAGGTCAGAAGAAGGGTCCCAATCTGAAACTTATGTTCATTCTCTCCACAGATGCTGCTTGACCTGCTGAGTTCTAGCAGAACTTGGTGTTTTTCTCACCATAAAAATATTAATATATTAATTAGTTTTCATCTTCTCTTGTACTATTGAATATGAGAGGGTAAGCAAGCAATTTGTCCCAAAGATTCAAAGTTTTGTTTTCTACCTGACTTGATACTTATGTTTGATAATGGACAGTCTTAGCTTAAGACGTGACCATGTGTTAGTTTTGGCTGGAGTCTTATTGGAAAGTGGTAGGCTTCTATTGGTTGTGGTTTAAGCAATCATTATCTGGGAATTGTGAATACAAAGCTGTGTTTTTGAGTGGAGTCTTGTAGTGGCGCACGAGTATATTATATCTGTACATTAAATTGTGAAACTTCTGTATTTTAAGCTGTAAACAGCCAATATAATTCGTGTTTTGAACGTATTCCATTTGATATAAATTGTTATTTAAGTAAATGGGAATATCTAGTTTTCAGTGTATGGTGATTTGGTATTTTGTGATCTTACCTTTTTTTAATCAAAAATATTATTTAATTATTAAAAATAATATTTACAATACAATAAAACAAAACAGAACCCACCGCCGTGATACAAGACAAACAAATATACAAAATGAACTACTATACAACTATGTTACAATCCTTGTCCAGGATGCATCCAAGCCCCCGCGGTGCCCAGCGGTCTGGAAATCCCCCAGCGTGCCCGTGGGTAGTGCATAGTCCCCCCCCAACACCACCCGGGCGCGGACATAACCCCGGAAAAGGGGCAGGCAGCTGGCTCGGGCAGAGCCCTCTTCCACATGGTGATCTTACCTTGGGGTTACAACATTACAAATGTCACAAATAGCCACATAAAGGTGCAACTTGGTTATTGGCCAGTAATATATTGAAAAACATTTCTGTACACTCTTTGAGAATAGAGATTGATTGCCTCGTGAGATTGCTGCCTGACCCACTGAGTCTCCAGCAACCACCATCTGCCACTGGATCCTCAACATCCTGAGCCTTAGACTCGAGTCAGTGAGCATAGGTGACAAATGATCCTCCACAATAGTTCTCCACGTGTGTGTGTGGTGTATGCACAGATGCTTTCTCAGCCCCTTGCTCTGCTCCCTATACACTCACAACCGTCTGACCAAATTCTACTCCAACTCCACTTATAATTTGCAGATGTCACTATCACAGCGGGCGGGCTCTCGAACAATAAAAATGCAGGGTACGGGAAGGAGTTAGGATGCTTAGTAACATGGTGTCAAAGACATCAACCTCTCCTCCATATCAGCAAGGTTATTGATGCTCTCGAACAGCTCCACTTCAGCACCATTGCCGTTGTTTGGGCATGTCAGCCATCTCCATTCCTAAAGTTCATACAAAAGTGGGGATGTCATGTTAGTAAGATAACATTTCGAGTATTGTGTGCAGTTCTGGTTGACAGGCAAACAGGAAAGATGTTGTTAAAGCAAGTAAAGATTCATAAGGATGTTACTGGAACTGGAGGACTTGAACTTGAGTTAAAAGGAGAAACTATATGCTGTGGCTTTTTCTTTAGAGTGCAGGAGACTGAGGGTTGACCTTAAGGAGGTGTGTAAAATCGGGGGGGGCATGGATAAAGTGAATCTTCCCAGGTAGGAGGAGGGTGAGAGGCGATTGCTTTAAAGGTGATTGGAGGGATAACTTTGAAACGCGGTATTGGTATGCGATGAGGTCAACAGAGAAAGCGGTAGACATGGCTACAGTTAGAACATTACCACAGAAACAGACTAGGTCCATCATGTCCATGCCGACCATCATGCCAAATTAAACTAATCAGTACTGCCTGCACATATCCCTCCACTCATAGACTTATCTAAAAGCCTCTGATACCATTACTGCATCATCCTCCACCACTAGTATGATCTTGGCACCTGCCACTGTGGAATAAAGAAAATAAAACTTGCCCCAAAGTGCATCTTCTTTAAACTTTGTCCCTCTCACCTTAAAGCTATGCCCTCTGGTATTTGACATTTTCACCCTGGGGTAGAAGGTTCTGATTATCGACCTTATCTATGCTAAATGACATAGCTTAAAACTTGTGTTTGGATGAGAAATCTCTTTCCAGTTAATTTGCATAGTTTGCTAGCTTAGTATTTTTTCTCCCTGTTGGTTTGTTTGGGATAATTGGCTATTTTTAAAAATTCCACTGCTTTTTCTGCACCCATGGAGCTATTGGCTTTTTTTATTTACTCAATTCTAGCTTACGTTAACTGCTTCCTTGAACTTTTGTTGTTCCTTTAACTTTTGCTTTTAACCTAAGTCTAACGGAAGGCAGTGGTTCAGTTAGATTAGAAATGCTGGCAATCATTTGGCAGCTTTCATTGGAAAATGTGATTTTAATTGATGTGTTGAGCTTTGAAATGCTATCTTGCTGATTCCAATTTATCATGTTGGGTTGATAGTGCTCCCTACGGTTGCTCCCCTTTGTACTCTTGATGCTGCTGTTAATGCGTAAAAGATGTATTTGTATCATTGTAATGCGTCTGGTGAATATTTGTTTATGCTATTGCCTGCATTTACCAGGATACAGATATCCTAACGATGGCTGAGCAGTCAGGCTTTTGTCTTTCATGTTCATTTGCATGTTTTTAGTTGCCAGTCTGACCCAAGTCTGAAGAAGGGTCTTGACCCGAAAAGTCATCCGTTCCTTCTCTCCAGAGATGCTGCATGTCCTGCTGACTTACTCCAGCATTTTGTGCCAGGCTTATCATCTGTATTAGCACTCTTTACTACATTGTTTATTTTAGTTTCCTATCCTGTCAAGTCTCTTTAGTTATGCCTTCTTATATTCCATGTTTTGGAACATAGAACAGTGCAGCACAGGAACAGGCTCTTGGGCCCATGGTGACTGTGTCCAACATGATTGTTGCCAAGATAAACACATTTGCCTGCATATGATCCGTATCCCTCCATTCGCTGGCTATTCATGTGCCTGTCTAAAAGCCTCTTGCTCTCCCACTCCCTTTGCCCCTAATCTCCCCATATCCCCACTTCAACCCCTCGTACTCTGTGAACATGACGTTCTTCAACTGCTATTCAAGGCTTGATTTGCTGTTAATTTACTACAGTAGTTCCCTCTGTGTCTTGGTATCATTTACACTATTATAAGTTGCTCATCCCTGTCTGTATGAAGAGCAACCTTCCTGCCCAGTTCTACTTTCATGCTGAACTTTGTACTTGGTGCACCTAATGCATCAAAATGTTTGTCCCCAAAGCTGTGGATGCGATTTTGCAGAAATTGTGTTCAATGTTCCTGTCCAGTGAACCACAGCTTGGTACTATTTTGTCTGTTTACACTTATGGTGTAATCATTGTCCAGGATATGGGAGCACCTGCTTTGAATAATACTGTGATCGTGTTTGCATTTAAATCGACTGCACTTGGGACTTCATGTCTCAAACAAAACCTGGCTCACAGAGTGGAGAGCTTGTTCTGTACACTTTGACACACTTTGCAGACTGACTTGAAACCCTCTATTTGTCCTTGCAGCTAGTGAGATTTGACCAGGTCAAACATTTCTTAAATGAACAGATTTAGATTGTCATTCATGACTGGCTTACAATAAGAATTTTGCTTCTGAAGTGTACTTTTTGTAATTTGAGAAATATTGCAAGTTGATATACATTTGGTTAGGGCGGTGGCTCTAGAAATAGTGGACGCATTGGTGATCATTTTCCAATGTTCAATAGATTCAGGATCAGTTCCTGTGGATTGGAGGATAGCTAATGTTATCCCACTTTTCAAGAAAGGAGCGAGAGAGAAAACGGAATTCCAGACCAGTTAACCTGACTTCGGTGGTGGGAAAGATGCTGGAGTCAATTATTAAAGAGGTAATAACGGTGCATTTGAATAGCAGTAAAAGGATAAGTCCAAGTCAGCATGGATTTATGAAAGTGAAATCATGCTTGACTAATCTTCTGGAATATTTTGAGGATGTGACAAGTAAAATAGATGAAGGGGAGCCAGTGGATGTAGTGTATCTAGACTTTCAAAAAGCCTTTGATAAGGTCCTGCATGGGAGATTGGTGACTAAAATTAGAGCACATGGTATTGGGCGTAGGGTGTTGACATGAATAGAGAATTGGTTGGCAGACAGGAAGCAAAGAGTAGGAGTAAACAGGTCCTTTTCAGAATGGCAGGCAGTGGCGTGTGGAGTGCCGCAAGGCTCGGTGTTGGAGCCGCAACTGTTTACCATATATATTAATGATTTGGAAGAGGGAATTAGAAGCAATACTAGCAAGTTTGCGGATGACACAAAGCTGGGTGGCAGTGTAAACTGTGAAGAGGATGTTAGGAGGTTGCAGAGTGACCTGGACAGGTTCATTGAGTGGGCAGATGTGTGGCAGATGCAGTATAATGTAGATAAATGTGAGGTTATCCACTTTGGCGGCAAAAACAAGGAGGCAGATTAGTATCTCAATGGAGTTAGGTTAGGTAAGGGGGAGGTGCAGCGAGACCTGGGTGTCCTTGTACACCAGTCACTGAAAGTTGGCGTGCAGGTACAGCAGGCAGTGAAGAAAGCTAATGGAATGTTGGCCTTCGTAACAAGAGGATTTCAGTATAGGAGTAAAGAGGTTTTTCTGCAGTTGTATAGGGCCCTGGTAAGACCACATCTGGAGTATTGTGTACAGTTTTGGTCTCCTAATTTGAGGAAGGACATCCTTGTAATTGAGGCAGTGCAGCGTAGGTTCACGAGATTGATCCCTGGGATGGCGGGGCTGACATATGAGGAAAGATTTTAAAAGACTGGGCTTGTATTCACTGGAGTTTAGATGAGAGGGGATCTTATAGAAACATATAAAATTATAAAAGGACTGGACAAGCTAGATGCAGGAAAAATGTTCCCAATGTTGGGGGAGTCCAGAACCAGGGGCCACAGTCTTGGAATAAAGGGGAGGCCATTTAAAACTGAGGTGAGAAAAAACTTTTTCACCAGAGAGTTGTGAATTTGTGGAATTCTCTGCCACAGAGGGCAGTGGAGGCCAAATCACTGGATGGATTTAAGAGAGAGTTAGATAGAGCTCTAGGGGCTAGTGGAATCAAGGGATATGGGGAGAAGGCAGGCACGGGTTATTGATTGGCGACGATCAGCCATGATCACAATGAATGGCGGTGCTGGCTCGACGGGCCGAATGGCCTCCTGCATCTATTTTCTATGTTTCTATGGTTATGCATCATGTGAATTTTCATCAGTTAACCAAAATATTTGGACACTCCTGACCTAGGAAGTGTTTGTCCTAGCTCACCATGAGAAGATCCGATATATTGTTATTTTCAGTGCTGTAGTGTCCCTTGAATGCCTTGAAAGATCCTGATCAAATGGAGAAGGTCCTTGTTCTGCAATAAAACACGAGGCTGTCTATACATTGCCATGCACGTTAATAACCTAGTTCATCTGATCTCAAAAGTGAATGAAACTTGATTCATATGTCGCAGAGCCAGAATTTGTGATCTACGTCGTGCACATTATTGATTGCAACAGCTTTTCGTGTTGATGACTGGAATATATCTGGAAACTACTTGATGCTTTTAGTCGCTAGAGCAGCTTAGTGTACATCTGTGTCCTCTTTGTTTTCTGACCCTTATTGTTGAACGGCAAGATTACTTTTCCATTATTACTGAATTATTAACAGACAGCAAACTCAAAACAGATTTAAGCTTTACTGAATTTAAACATTTATCTTGGTGTCAAACTTGAATTTTGGAACTGAACTCGCTCAAGCAAAGGGAGAGTATTTAATCACTGTACTTGCATTTTTGGCAGTTTGTGAATTATTTGTGATGCCAGGAGCTCACCTGTTTGCTGCAGGATGCCGTTGGTCTGCTCTTGTACCCACATTGCGTCATTTGTTCAGTTGAATTTCTGGTCAGTGAATCCTGCATGATAATGAATTGTACCTCAATGGTTTAAAATAAAGACACAAAGTGCTGGAGTAACTCAGCGGGTCAGTGGAGGACATGGATATTTCAGTTTCAGATTGGGACTGTTCTTCAGACTGATTATGGTGGAGTTAGGGTAATTGGTTAGATTCTCTCTTGTTGAACTTGTTCCTGGGATGGCATCTTTCCACAGCATGACTGTTGCTGCTTCTCTGCCCAATGCATGCAAGCGGTCTTGGTCTTGTTGGCATGGAGTTGGAAATGGAGGCAAAGGCATCTTTTGATCGTGCTGGTGGAGCATGCTGACACGGGTTCTGCAGATGGTTTCAATGCTTGGTTACTTTTTGGGTTCTTGAAAACATCTCATCAGTTGGTGCTCCCTTCCTTGACTACTTGTATGTGCCGTACGTTATTGTTGACCAGAGATGCAGAGACATTGTAGTTCAGCCTCTCTCCACCTGTTGGAATTGTCCCAGCACTCCTGGTAGAGGGGATACTGAGTAGGGGATAGACTTCATTGGAATGGAACAAAGTGTGAGCAAACTTGCACCTGCGTGCCACAGTAACGCCCCAATAAAGCTTTGGTTCTGTGTCAGCTATGGCACTTGTTTTCATTAAATTCAGTCATTTTGTTTCATCGTAGTTAGAACTGAAACAAATAATTAAAACTGTTGTTTGCTGTTGCCTGTTTAATAAAGGTGCATCTGCTAAACCGCCTGGGTCGAATATTCCAAACGTGTTTTCCTTCAATGCCAGTGCTAGAGATAAATGAAGAAGTCTCTTCTCTGAGACAGGTTCTGCTGACTGGATTTGGGAACAGCGAGCAGGTCAAGCCAAGCAACGGGTAAGGCTGCGCACAGAACGCGAGGCAGAGAATTACACTCATCTCTGTCATGAAAAGGAGATTATCATCTCAAGTGTGTCTTGAAAGTGATTCATTGTATTGTTGAGATTTAGCTGATTGTTTCAGAATTGTACGTGACATCACAAATTATTAATTTGCTCTGTAATATAACAAAAAAACCCCCCACTGTTTTGAATTGTGTAAAATTGGACGCTATGGAAGAAATCTATTTACAAATGTATTTAAGCAAAGCAATAGTTAATATGTTGAGTGATGTGTTATTGTGAAGAGTGCTCTGCTTGCTTCTGGTTGTCTAGGGAGTTATTGGCCGTGTGGACTGAGCTGCAGGATGTGGAAGATGCTCATGGCCTGAGGTACCAGTGGGGTGGTTCCCATAGCAACAAAAAGCTGCTTATCTCCTTGGGAATTGATACCCGAAACATAGTAAGTGCTGATCTGTGTGTGGGGGGGGGGGTGCCAGTTCACTGTGTTGTGCATGGCCTGTGTTATGGGTTGAATAGAACCTATTGTTCTTTCTGGTGCAGACAAATACAGTGCCATGATGTTTGGGACAAAGACCCATCATTTATTTATTTGCCTCCGTACTCCACAATTTGAGATTTGTAATAGAAAAAAATCATATGTGATTAAAGTGCACATTGTCAGATTTTATGAAAGGGTATTTTTATACATTTTGGTTTCACCATGTAGAAATTACAGTTGTGTATACATAATCCCCCCCATTTCAGGGCACCATAATGTTTGGGACACATGGCTTCACAGGTGTTTGTAATTACTCAGGTGTGTTTAATTGCCTCCTTAATGCAGGTATAAGAGAGCTCTCAGCACCTAGTCTTTCCTCCAGTCTTTCCATCACCTTTGAAAACTTTTATTGCTGTTTATCAACATGAGGACCAAAGTTGTGCCAATGAAATCAGCAGCAATCAGCAGTAGTAGCAGCAGCAGTAGCAGCAGCAGCAGCAGCAGCAGCAGCAGCAGCAGCAGCAGCAGCAGCAGCAGCAGCAGCAGCAGCAATCAGCAGTAGCAAGCAGCAGCAGCAGCAATCAGCAGTAGCAGCAGCAGCAGCAGCAATCAGCAGCAGCAGCAAGCAGCAGTAGCAGCAGCAGCAAGCAGCAGCAGAAGCACCAAGCTGTGTTGCTTGGGAAGTAGTGTGTGGGGATTGTGTGGGGATAGTAAGGAGTAAGACCTGTGTGATCTCCCGGACTAGTTTCGATCGCCTAGCTTGGGGTCGGAGAGGAATTTCCCGGATTTTTTCCCAAATTGGCCTGGGTTTTTTATCCGGTTTTTCGCCTCTCCCAGGAGATCACTCAGTTCTTTTGGGTGGGCGGTTGGAGCGGTTGGAGTAGCGGCCGGGCGGTAGGTTTAGTAACTGAGCGCGGGGCCTTGTTTGGAGAGTATGACTGCCAGGGCAGTTTTTTGTTCTGGGTGTCAGATGTGGGGAATCTGGGAGTCTGATAGTCTTCCAGACATCCACATCTGCGCCAGGTGTGACGAGATGGGGCTCCTAAGGGACCGTATTAGGAACCTGGAGCGGCAGATTGATGACCTCCGTCTGATCAGGGAGAGTGAGGAGGTTATAGATAGGAGTTACAGGGAGGTGGTCACTCCTAGACCACGGGAGGTAGACAAGTGGGTCACTGTTAGGGGGGGCAAGGAACAGAGGCAGGGACTAGGGAGTACCCCGGTGGCTGTACCCCTTGGAAATAAGTACTCCTGTTTAAGTACTGTTGGGGGGGACAGCCTACCTGGGGGCAGCGACGGTGCCCGGGCCTCTGGCAAGGAGTCCGGCCCTGTTGCTCAGAAGGGTAGGGAAAGGAAGAGGAGAGCAGTAGTAATAGGGGACTCTATAGTGAGGGGGTCAGATAGGCGTTTCTGTGGACGCAGTCGGGAGACCCGGATGGTGGTTTGCCTCCCTGGTGCCGGTGTCCGGGATGTGTCTGAGCGTGTCCAGGATATCCTGAAAGGGGAGGGAGGGGAGCCAGAGGTCGTGGTGCATATAGGTACCAACAATGTAGGTAGGATAAGGGAAGAGGTCCTGAAAGGAGAATTCAGGGGGCTAGGAAGAGAGTTTAAAAAAAAGGACTTCCAAGGTAATAATCTCAGGCTTACTGCCTGTGCCACGCGATAGTGAGAATAGGAATGGAGTGAGGTGGAGGATAAATGCGTGGCTGAGGAACTGGTGCGGGGAGCAGGGTTTCAAGTTTCTGGATCATTGGGACCTCTTCTGGGGGAGGTATGACCTGTACAGAAAGGACGGGTTGCATCTGAACCCGAGGGGAACCAATATCCTGGCGGGGAGATTTGCTAAAATAACTGCGGAGACTTTAAACTAGTACGGTTGGGGGGAGGGACTCAAACACAGATAGCTAATAGGCAGTGTGTGAGGCAGGAGGCAGAAAAGGGAAACACTCAGACCCAATATGTAGGAGAGAAAGAAGGGAAAAGAAATAAACTGAGAATAAGAAATGATGGGTCCCTTAAACGTCTATATTTTAATGCTAGGAGCATTGTAAGAAAGGTGGATGAGCTTAGCCTGGATTGACATCTGGAAGTATGATGTTGTGGCGATCAGTGAAACATGGTTGCAGGAGGGTTGCGATTGGCAATTAAATATTCCAGGATTTCATTGTTTCAGATGTGATAGAATCGGAGGGGCAAGAGGTGGGGGTGTTGCATTGCTTGTCAGGGAGGATATCACAGCAGTGCTTTGGCAGGACAGACTAGAAGGCTCGATTAAGGAGGCTGTTTGGGTGGAACTCAGAAATGAGAAAGGTTTAGCAACACTTATAGGGGTGTATTATAGACCGCCAAATAGGGAACGAGAATTGGAAGAGCAAATATGTAAGGAGATAGCAGATATTAGTAGTAAGCACAGAGTGGTGATTGTGGGTGATTTCAATTTTCCGTATATAGACTGGGAATCACATTCTGTTAAAGGGCTGGATGGTTTGGAGTTTGTAAAATGTGTGCAGGATAGTTTTTTGCAGCAATACGTAGAGGTGCCTACCAGAGAAGAGGCAGTGTTGGACCTCCTGTTAGGAAATGAGATGGGTCAGGTGACGGAGGTATGTGTTGAGGAGCACTTTGGGTCTAGTGATCATAATGCCATTAGTTTCAATATCATTATGGAGAAGGTCAAATCTGGACCAAGGGTTGAGATTTTGGATTGGAGAAAGGCTAATTTTGAGGAGATGAGAAAGGATTTAAAAGGAGTGAAATGGAAATTGTTGTTTTATGAAAAGGATATAATAGAGAAATGGAGGATATTTAAAGGTGAAATTTTGAGAGTACAGAGTCTTTATGTCCCTGTTCGGTGGAAAGGAAAGAATAATAATTTGAAAGAGCCGTGGTTTTCCAGGGAAATTGGACACTTGGTTCGGAAAAAGAGGGAGATATACAATAAATATAAGCGGCAGGGAGTAAATGAGGTTTTTGAGGAATATAAAGAATGTAAAAGGAATGTTAAAAAGGAAATTAGAAAAGCGAAAAAAAGATATGAGGCTGCTTTGGCAAGTAATGTAAAAGTAAACCCCAAGGGGTTCTACAGATATGTCAATAGCAAAAGGATAGTGAGGGATAAAATTGGTCCATTAGAGAGTCAGAGTGGACAGCTATGTGCTGAGCCGGAAGAAATGGGGGAGATATTAAACAATTTCTTTTCTTCGGTATTTACCGAGGAGAAGGATATTGAATTATGTGAGGTAAGCGAAACAAGTAGAGTAGTGATGGAAATTAGGAGGATTAAAGAAGAGGAGGTACGGACACTTTTGAAGAATATAAAAGTGGATAAGTCTCCAGGTCCTGATAGGATATTCCCTAGGACATTGAGGGAAGTTAGTGCAGAAATAGCAGGGGCTATGACGGAAATATTTCAAACGTCATTAGAAACAGGGATGGTGCCGGAAGATTGGCGCATTGCGCATGTTGTGCCTTTGTTTAAAAAAGGTTCTAAAAGTAAACCTTTTTTTTCTATTACAAATCTCAAATTGTGGAGTACAGAGGCAAATAAATAAATGATGGGTCTTTGTCCCAAACATTATGCAGGGTACTGTAACATATGTTGAACAAAGGCAAATGAGTTGTGTGTGTGGAGCTGCTGCTGTTCAGGCAGTTGCATTTCACCTGGTCCTTTGTTCACTGTCTTCATTCACATGAGTCATTCTGCAGCAGCAATGTTCCAGTTCCAACAGCGAGAGAACAATCATCTCGTTCTTTGAGAGTGCTCTCATACCTGCCTGAACAAAGAGCATGGAACAGTACAGCACGGGAACAGCCCCCCCCGCCCACAATATATGATGCCAAGGCTACCCCTAATCAACCTACGCATGATCTATATCACTCCATTCCTAGCATATCGATGTGCCTATCCAAAAATCTCTAATGCCACTATCATAGAAACATAGGTGCAGGAGTAGGCCATTCGGCCCTTTGAGCCAGCACTGCCATTCAATATGATCATGGCTGATCATCTAATATCAGTACCCCATTCCTGCTTTCTCCCCATATCCCTTGATTCCTTTAGCTCTATCATATTTGCCTCAACCATCGCCCTGGGCAATGCATTCTAGGCACTCACCACATGTTTTTTAAAAAAACTTGCCCCACACATCTCCTTTAAACTTTGTCCCCCCCCCCTCTCCTTAAAGTGATACCCTCTAGTATTTGACTTTTCTTTCCTGGGGAAAAGGTTCTGACTGTCTATCGCATCTGTGCCTCTCATAATTTAATATACTTCTATCAGGTGTTCCTGCAACCTCCGGCATTCTAAAAAAAACCCCGTCTGTCCAAGTCATCAGTCTGAAGAAGGGTCTCGACCCAAAACGTCACCCATTCCTTCTCTCCAGAGATGTTGCCTGACCCGCTGAGTTACTCCAGCATTTTGTGTCTACCTTCGGTTTAAACCAGCATCTGCAGTTCTTTCCTACACAAGTGTGTCCAATCTCTCCTTGCAGCTGAAATCCCCTAATCCAGGCAACGTTCCAGTAAATCTCTAGTGTACCTTTTCCAAAGCCACCACATCCTTCCTGTAATGAGGCAACCAGAACTGCACACGATATTTCAAATGTGGCCTAACCAAATTACATTAGAACAGTCTGCTACCAATCAGTTGAAATGCCCTTGAAGTTTCTAGGTATGTGTAACTCAGAATGCCACTCTGAAGTCTCAAGTTTGATAATGACACAAGTCGGTAAAATGTCACCAGGATGTTACCTGGGTTTGCGGGCTAGGGTAACACGGAGACAGGCTGGGACTTTTTTTCTTTAGAGCATTGGAGGCTGAGGGGTGACCTTATTGAGGTGTACAAGATCACGAGAGTCATGAATAAAGTGAACACTCGGACTTGTTCCTAGGGTAGAGGATTCCAAAACTAGAGGGCTCAGGCTTAAAGTGAGAGGGGAGAGATTTAAGAGGGACCTCGGGTGTAACTTTTACACTCTGAAGGTAGTCAGTACCTGGATCGAGCTGCCAGAAGATCCCGTAGAAGTGGATATAATTACGGCTTTCAAAAGACATTTGGAAAGAGGTGGCGCAGTGGTAGAGCTGCTGCCTTACAGTGAATGCAGCGCTGGACACCCGGGTTCGATCCCGACTACGGGTGCTGTCTGTATGCTATTTGTACGTTCTCCCCGTGACCTGCGTGGGTTTTCTCCGAGATCTTCGGTTTCCTCAAACACTCCAAAGACGTGCGGGTTTGTAGGTTAATTGGCTTGGTAAAAGTAAAAATTGTCCCTAGTGTGTATAGGACAGTGTTAATATGTGGGGATCACTGGTTGGCGCAGATCCATTGGGCCGAAGGGCCTGTTTCCACGCTGTATCTTAAACTAAACTAAACTAAATATATGGATAGGAAGAGTTTCGAGGGATATGGGCCAAACGCAGGCTAAAGGCACTAACCCAACATGCCAACTTGTTTATCATGGACCAGGTGGACAAGGAGCCTGTTTCTGTGCTGTAACCATCTATGACTCTCACTTCAACTTTTGGTACGTAGTTGAGGGAAATGGAGAATAAATTACCACCCATCAAGCCCATCTGACAGGGCTTCTTAATTAATGCAAATTGGTATTTTATACAACCAAGCTTCTATTTCTGAAATACCTAGCTTCTGTGTTTCATAGAACGTATTTAGAATTTGTAAATGACTTACTCATCAAAATCATCAGATTCACGGTAATTAACGTGCTATTTTGGTGCAATACTTTGTAAAGTATATCAATGTTTTTTTCTCTGTTTCTAAAGTTGTTTACTGGGCAGAGGAAGCAGCCAGTTATAGTTCCTGCTTATGCATCTGGTCTGGTAAGTTTGAATTTATAACAATGTTTTGCTCGCACGTATTTTAGTTTTGTCTGCATCAGCCAAAAACTTGTTTTATTTAAGGTTTTTTTAGTTTTCAAGATACAACGCGGAAACAGGCCCTTCGGCCTGCCAAGTCCGCGCCGGCCAGCGATCCCCGCACATTAATACTATCCTACACACACTAGGAACAATTTACATTTACACCTAGCCAATTAACCTACAAACCTGCACGTCTTTGGAGTGTGGGAGGAAACCAAAGATCTCGGAGAAAACCCGTGCAGGTCACGGGGAGAACGTACAAACTCCGTACTGGCAGCGCCCGTAGTCGGGATCAAACCCGGGTCTCTGGCGCTGTGAGGCAGCAACTCTACCGCTGCACTACCCGTGGTGTTGTGTCACTTTGATCTTGACTTCTTGAACATCAAATACACAACAGTGGCGGCTCCCAAGGGTCGGGCCAAACCACTACCGAACCCCTCGGCACGGGAATGGACCAGTCCAGGCCCTTAGCTACGGGGATAAGGGACGCGATCTCTCTCTGGCAGATTTGACTGGTCTAGAGAACACCACAAAATAAATCCCTCCCGAAATACCTGGCTCCTCGCCTTTATTTCGGGCTTTTTGACGCGCCACACAACTATATTTCGGCAAACATTGATGTGAATTGTATTTTATTGCTGATGGTGGGGCTGTAGGTACTTAGTTCAGTTTATTGTCACGTGTACTGAGGTACAGTGAAAAGCTTCTGTTGTTTGCTACCCAGTCAGTGGAGAGATTGTACATGATTACATTCAAGTCATCCACAGTGTACAGGTACAGGATAAAGGGAATAGCTTGAATAATGTTTAGTGTAAAAATATTCCACGGGTCTCCAATGAGGTAGATAGTAGCACAGGACCGTTCTCTAGTTGTAGATAGATGTCGATACTAAACCGGCAGCTTCTTCAGATGTGCAAGTGGGCAGTGAAATATGGAACTGGAAATCTCAGTATCATTGAAACCATGTGTGCAGTTGTGATGGCAGTCTTTGTGTATCTGCGTATGTAGCATTCATAAATAGGTATGCACAGGCTACAATGGCCACATTGTTTGCATTTCCATTGTACATTTTAATTACACAATGTCCAAAGTCTGAAGCAGGAATTGAAATCAGAAGTATAAGAAAATAACTGCAGATGCTGGTACAAATCGATTTATTCACAAAATGCTGGAGTAACTCAGCAGGTCAGGCAACATCTCGGGAGAGAAGGAATGGGTGACGTTTCGGGTCGAGACCCTTCTTCGGACTGATCAGTCTGAAGAAGGGTCTCGACCCGAAACGTCACCCATTCCTTCTCTCCCGAGATGCTGCCTGACCTGCTGAGTTACTCCAGCATTTTGTGAATAAATTGAAATCAGAAGTTTTTAAACGTGTTGTAGATTATTGCAGCTAAACAATCTCTGATCTTGAAAAAACAAACTTTACAAGTGAAACTCGGACAATAAGCTGTTATCAGGTTACATTTTCTTGATGTGATCTTGCTGGTTGATCCTTGTTTGTGTCCCACCATTTTTATACTTCACAACTCAATGTGATTTACTTTCTCTGATTAATATTCCATGCTTTCTTGCTGTTTATTTGGTTGCAAATTTTCAACCAGTAGAAGGCAGGTGCTTTCTCTGTTGATACTACATCATGTTCTTGTGGAAGCCATTAGATTTAAACTGATCATTAAACAGCTGGAAAATCCTGATCACGATGATAGAAGTGAGTGTGTCACCGTGGCACAGCGGTAGAGTTACTGTCTTCCTACTCGATCCTGCCTAAGGGTGCCTGTCTGTACGGAGTTTGTACGTTCTCCCCGTGACCTGTGTGGGTTTTCTCCGAGATCTTCGGTTTCCTCCCACACTCCAAAGATGATTAGCCATGATCACATTGAATGGCGGTGCTGGCTCGAAGGCCCCATGGCCTACTCCTGCACCTACTGTCTACAGATTTGTAGGTTAATTGGCTTGGTATAAATGTAAATTGTCCCCAGTGTATGTAGGATAGTATAAGTGTGCAGGGATCGCTGGTTGATGCGTACTTGGTTGCGGTCTCTCTAAAACTAAAAAATCTAAAGTAGTGAATTTAATTGGTGTCGGCACCAATCTGGAAATATTCAACATAACACTTTTGTACATTTGCTGTAAATTAAGAAAGCCATTTTAAGAAAGTGACAATGACAAGATGAATTGTTTCATTTTATGTCTGTTGGATCCAATAATATATTTGATTCCAGCAACACATTGTTCTAGTTAAAATGAAAATGCATTTATGTGTAAGGTTAATTGTTTTTGGGGTCACTATTTGGGTGGCACGGTGGCGCAGAGTAGAGTTGCTGCCATGCACCTCCAGCGACCCAGATTCGATCCCGACTATGGGCGCTGTGTGTACGGAGTTTGTACGTTCTTCCCCTGACTGCGTGGGTTTTCTCCGAGTTCTTCGGTTTCCTCCCACACTCAATATGTACAGGTTTGTGGGTTTATTGGCATGGCATAAGTGTAAATTGGCCCTAGTGTGTGTAGGATAGTGTTAGTGCGTGAGGATCACTGGTCAGTGTGAGGAACGCTGATCGGTGCGGACTCGATGGGCTGAAGGGCCTGTTTCCATGCTGTATCTCCTAATTTGAGGAAGGACATTCTTGCTATTGAGGGAGTGCAGCATAGGTTCACCAGGTTAATTCCCGGGATGGTGGGACTGTCATATAATGAATGAACGGAGCGACTGAGCTTGTATTCACTGGAATTTAGAAGGATGAGAGGGGATCTTATCGAAACATAAAATTATTAAGGGATTGGACACACTTGATGCAGGAAACCTGTTCTTGATGTTGAGGGAGTTCAGAACCAGGGGCCACAGTTTAAGAATAAGGGGTAGGCCATTTAGAACTGAGATGAGGAAAAACTTTTTCACACAGAGTTGTGAATTTGTGGAATTCTGTGCCTCAGAAGGCAATGGAGGCTGATTCACTGGATGCTTTCAAAAGAGAGTTAGATAGAGCTCTTAGGGCTGGCGGAATCAAGGGGTATGGGGAGAAAGCAGGAACGGGATACTGATTGTGTCTGATCAGCCATGATCACATTGAATGGCGGTGCTGGCTCGAAGGGCCGAATGGCCTCCTCCTGCACCTATTGTCTATGTATCTATGTAACTAAACTAATTCTAATTGACCTGCTTGCTATTCCCAGTATTATCAGTTTTTGTGCTTAACTTGCATTAGTTACCAATGAATTTTGCTTATTTATGTGATAAACATGTCGAAGGTAAATTCAGTGCCTATATTTTGCCGAAATGGGTTCTCTTGTGGGGGTTGCACAGATGGTTTCCATCGATGGAAATAGGTTGGAGTTCATGAGCAATATATTCTTACTCCCACTGCCTTGATCCCACAGTCCTACAAATTGATCTTTTTTCGGCATATGCTTTAAGTCGATTTTATTGCTCATTTCAGGGTATGTTAGAACCCACCAAAGAACCAGTCAAGCCAATATCAGCTGCAGAGAAGATAGCTTCAATAGGTCAGACACCAACTGCAAGTGTTTCAGCCTCTGAGATGAGCACTTCTACATGTGATCAAACCCAGGTAATAAACTACTTCTGTTTGTACTCTAAACAAGGGATCTCTCTTTCTGTCCTCTTGCTTGTGTATTTACCAATTGGTTGGGGAAGAGAGGAAAACATCATCATAGCATCATACAAGTTTACACTATTGCTGTTGGCCAAAGGACTACCCAGCATTGTCCCACTTTCCAGTTTAATTCATCTACTGGGATCAGGGTGCTCTGGCAAGGCAAGCATTTGTTCTCTTTGGGATGGTGATGGTGATCTGAGCTTGAACTGCTGCAGTGCTTTGGTGAAGGAGTTTCAATGGTACTGT
The DNA here is from genome assembly GCF_053455715.1 of Rhinoraja longicauda. Taxonomy (NCBI): domain Eukaryota; kingdom Metazoa; phylum Chordata; class Chondrichthyes; order Rajiformes; family Arhynchobatidae; genus Rhinoraja; species Rhinoraja longicauda. Next base: position 69,309,366 of record NC_135961.1, on the reverse strand, counting down.
TGGATAGAGTATTACAGGATTTAAAGGCCTAACAACAACGAAGGTCCATCAATTTATTCACAAAATGCTGGAGTAACTCAGCAGGTCAGGCAGCATCTCGGGAGAGAAGGAATGGGTGACGTTTCGGGTCGAGACCCTTCTTCAGACGAAGGTCCATCAATATGTTTCAAGTTAGGATGGTGTGTGACTGGACTGGGAACCTGCAGATAGTGGTGGTGTATAGCTTGCAACTATTCTTCTTGTCAATGACGACCTAACTTTGCTGTCTTTGTGGGCAAGTCCTTGGTTCATTTACAGCTTCTTAAAGTAACGATGATGGATGCAGAGAAGGTACGTTGTGTGGCATCTGTGAGATGAATTGGTTAACACTTCCATGTGATGGAAGCTTTTCATCATGACAGCAGTTTGAGAACAGATGGATTAATGGGGAGTAAGGAGCAAAAAGGCAAGGCTCTGATCGGTGTGTGGATAATGTGGATACTTCCAGCAAAGCTTGCGGCGTGATGAGGAATTGGGATCTGGATGTTGGCCCTGAGCACAGGTCCTATTCCCTGATGGAAACCAGTTAACTCGCCTTGCATCTGTACACTTTTCCTGATCTGTGTTTGGGCTCATCGATTTATCTGGATTTAGTTGAGTTATCAGTGATCTTTCTTTCACTGCTTTCTTGAGCAGTTTTGGTTGAGTTTAATGTGAACTTTGAGTCACGAGTAATGGTTCGATTACGGTAGTGTTAAGAGATGCTCGACACAAGTGCTTCGGGTTGATTTTGCAGCTGAAGACATTTTTCTCCTAGTATTGGACTTGATGGGTTGCAGTGTAATGTAATGTTTTCCTCTCTCCCTAGGATCACGTCCCGCCTGTCCAGTTTGACTGGAGTAGCAGTGGCCTTACTAATCCTCTTGATGGTACGTCCCTGCGTAGAGCCTCCAGCGCCAGAGCTGGAGTTAAGAAAGCTACCACGTTCAGACAGACTTCTTTCTGCTGATTTGTGTCCTTCTTTCCATTTCTTTCTCATTGTGGAAATCCAGGCTTTCTTTTAGCCTTGCTGATTTATGCTGGTCTTAATTACTTAAGCAATCAACACAAAAGTATATAAGACTAGGTGAGCATTAGAAGGCTGTTGGTGCACTTTTGAGTCTACTGGCTGCTTTTGGCAATATGTTTTACTATTATATTAAAGTTACAAGATGTGCTAAATTGCAATATTTAAAACGGCTGGTTTTATAATTCCATTTATGATTGAGGATTTGCATTTTGATGTAATTCTAGTTAAAATGGCCATTTGAAATCTTTATGTGCTTTTTAACCAGAGTCTGCACACCAAAGTCAGGATCTTCTTGAGATGATTCATGTAGAAAAGCTCACTGGAGCACAGACAAGTGTAGAAACATTATTATGCTTGCACGCGTTGAAAGTAAAAAGTAGAAAGTACTCAATTGCCCTCTTGAAATTGGCATGACACGATTTGTATCTCTACCCTATTTTCTGACCTATATTCACAAAGATTAGTTTTCTGCAACTGATGGAATGAGGCCTCTAACTAGATTACTGAAATATTGCTGTGTGAATGTCAACTGATGCTCAACAGACCGGTTATCTTGCACATTTACACTCGCATATTTGTACAGTCCATATAAAAACACTTTGTGTTTGGCTTGCCTTTAGATATGAAGTGGATCTGAAATTAGCAGTGCTGTTTTCCATAGATCTTTACTCCCTTCAATACGGAGGGTCATGTTATCTGCAGCCAGGTGTGGGAACACACACATTTTTCAAGTTCACGTTAATAAAGTCTTAAATTAGTGTACAATTTGCAGGGTTAAAATAGAATGATTTTGCATCTTACTGAAGTACCCAAGGGTTAACATGTGCCAGATCAAAGGCCTACCAGCAAATTCCTTGTCTAAACCTAGAAAGAAAGTCTGGATGTGCCCGCCATTGTTTTGAACCATTAACTACTCCAGTCAAATCTGCCTGCTTATCTTACTATTGATTCTTTCTGCTTGTAAATTGTTCATCAGCCATTTTAAGTGTAAACCAGAACATTTTATTCCATACAATGGAATTTATTTTGGTTGTGGTAGCTGTTTCATTGGAGCAATTGGTTCATCTTTATCAACATCAAAAGTCTGCTTTATTAGTCTTGGATTATAAGTAATTGTAAAGCAAGTTGCCTTATTAACTTTAATTAGAAGTTGTATTATTAATGTTAAAACCGTTGAATGTCTGTAATATGTTATGAATGAATGAATAAGTTCATTGGCCAAGTGTGTACACATACAAGGAATGTGCCTTGGTGCTCCGCTGGCAAGTAACAACACGAACATACATAATAACCTGCATGTTGAAGTTTGTCTTGCCCCTGTTTTGCACATCATCCCCACACTGGCTATCCCTATCAACGTGGTTACTGAATCTCAAGCTAATGGAGGTTCCTCTGTTCTGAGCCTTGATTTCTTTGGGCCGGTGGATGGCAGGCACAAGCTCTGGCAGCAGTGCAGCAATCCCAGGTCAGCAGAATGTTTTAACTGCAGCCTGCCGTGCTTGTAAGTGTGCCCACGTGACTTTCCCCTACGACACAAGCCACATCAGTTGGCACTGAACCACCGCAATTAATTTATCTCCCAGCTTAAGTAGAACACCTTAAACTTCTGACTTTTAAATCCTCTACAAGTTTCATGAATCATTTTATCCAGAAGTTGCTTAACTCCTGGTGTCTATGGTTGTGTTTAATATTTTCATGCAACAGAGGTCCAATAACTATGAACATTTGTCATGTAGAATCAATGAAATTGGACATATTCAACTTTCTCGTTGGTGGCAGGCAACCGAACCATCCCCTCTCCAACTAGAGAACAGTCCTGACCTCCCGTCTACCTCATTGGAGACCTTTTGACTATCTTTAATCAGACAACTGGACTTTTTCAGCAGGTTCTGTATTGCCATGACATCAATGTTGGCCAAGTCAGGTGTCAGAGATTGTGGGGAGAAGGCAGGAGAATGGGGTTAGGAGGGAGAGATGGATCAACCGTGATTGAATGGCGGGGTAGACTCGAAGGGCCGAATGGCCTAATTCTATTTCTATTCCTTATGACCTTATGACATCAATTACTCAATTTGAGTTGGGTGGGTTGAAGACTGGGCTTTCTCTTTGAAGTGTTGCAGTACTTGCGATGCTCTTTAATATTGTACGGCAGAAAGTTCCAGGATACTGGTCAATAGTCTGAAGTACAGTGAAGGCGTGTACAAGTCAGGATAGAGTTGGCCTGGAAAATCAGCGATGGTGCCAGTGATGTGCCGTTAGTGGTGGACGATGCTGAGGGCATCCTCCAAACCATCCTCTCACCAACTAGACAGTGGTCCTGACCTCCCATCCAGCTCATTGCAGACCCTCACACTATCTTTAATTGGGCTTTACTGGACTTTACCTTGCACTAAACGTTATTCCTTTTATCCTGTATCTGTACACTGTGGACGGCTTGATTGTAATCATGTATAGTCTTCCTGCTGACTGGCTAGCACGCCACAAAAATGCTTTTCACTGCATGCTCGGTATGTGTGACAATAATAACAAACTAATCTAAACGCTCTGCCCCCACAGTACGCCACTGATGCAAACGATCAACACCTAGTCCAAGAGAAGGAATGCAGATCCGTCAAACCGCTTTGTACCAAATAGTGAAGTTGTTGAGGGTTGAGTTGATAACTTGTCTGAGTCTCTCAGCAAAGAGATGACTGTGGATGTTCAAGGTTGAAGTTAGTCTTGTTTCCTGTAGTTTAGACCAGAAGGGGTCTGTTTTTTCTTTTGAGATATAAAGGAAAACCTGAAAGTAAAGTTTTGTGGTTGAATAATCTAGAACTCCGGCATAGTCTGAATATTTAGAGTCAAGCCTTTCGGATGTAAAATTAGAAAAAAAACATTTAGACACAAACTGGGTAGTAAGGATTTTATCATTTTACCCCCCAAACAGTTGATTCCTGATCAATATTAATTAGATTTGTAAACTAATGTAAAACTGAGGCATAGGTAGGGTAGACAGAACCCTGTTCCAAGTTCAAGGTAGACACAAAATGCTGGAGTAACTCAGCGGGTCAGGCAGCATCTCGGGGGAGAAGGAATGGGTGACGTTTCGGATCAAGACCCTTCTTCCCCGAAACGTCACCCATTCCTTCTCTTCCGAGATGCTGGCTGACCCACTGAGTTACTCCAGCATTTTGTGTCTACCATCGATTTAAACCAGCATCTGCAGTTTTTTTCCTACACCTGTTCCAAGTTGGATGTGTCAAGGACTAGAGAGCATAGGTTAAGGTAAAGTTTAAGGAAGTGCTGGGCAGATTGGTGCACAGTGGTGGGTGCCTAGTATGCAAAGCCAAGGGTGGTGCTGACCAGGCTTTTGGAGAGGCACGTGGACATGCAGGGAATGGAGGGATATGGATCACATGCAGGCTGAGGAGATGTGTTTGACTTGGCATCATGGGCCTGTTCCTATGTCGTATATCTAATTAACCATTATCTTGTTGGATCGTGGTTGGTCTTTAGGGAAGAAGGGATGTGAATGGATGACTCATGTGCTCTGTTCTTGGGTTGTATTAGTCACCTGTTTATCTGCTGTGGGTTGTGGCTGGAGAGTGGACATTCTCTGACTGGCTTTGGGCTTGGAGAGCTCACTTTAAACCAGCTTTGGCATGCTCACGATGTTGCTTCTTCACAGCCTTCTGAACTTTGCTGTGACCAAGGCCAATGATTAAATACAAAGGATGATTTTTGATGCCTACCTTATTCTTCCACTTTTCTCGTGAAGAGCAATGCATTCACTGAAGCATGCGTCTGCTGTGGAGGATGTGACAGCCTCTCATTGTATTCTGCAGTTTTGGTTGAAAAACACCTTCCCTCTCTTTGATATGCAGCAATGTTGTACCCATCTGCTTTAAGTAAAGCTGATAACACATAATTACAATCCTAAAACAGCAAATGATAGTAAGGAATAAGAAGAAGTACTCTAAACACCGTGTGGGAAGAAACTGCAGATGCTAGTTTAAACCAAAGTTAGACACTATAGTAAATGCTGGAGTAACTCAGCGGGACAGGCAGCATCTCTGGACAGAAGGAATGGGTGACGCTTCGGATCAAGACCCTTCTTCAACTGAAGGGCCATGACCCGAAACGTCACCCATTCCTTCTCCCCAGAGATGCTGCCTGACCCGCTGAGTTACTCCAGCTTCTTGTGTCTATCTTTGCTCTAAACACTGCACAGGTCAGACTGCATCTGTGTGTAAATAAATCAAGTTCATGCTTCAAGTCAAGCACTCCATCAGACTTGGAAAGTTAACGACTTACCTTTCCAGTTACTCCTGAAACTGGGCTTCTCAGCATCTTGTTTTGAAGCTCGCACTAATGTATCCTACCCATGTGAGAGTTTCAGTGCATGGTGGTTTTGTGGGAAGTCACGTATCACTTCTTTGTGCTTGCTACTCCTTTATGTTTGCCTATTTCTTGCATGCAAGTTTGTTTCTGAAGCGTATGATTCATTTAATCTTTGGATATACAATCTCACTGCTTAAAGTTGGCATTTTGGTTTGAATGTGAATTTCCTGCTTTACATAACTCATGGCAATATCAATACAATTAAATAGTATAAGAAAGTACTGCAGATGCTGGTACAAATCGAAGGTATTTATTCACAAAATGCTGGAGTAACTCAGCAGGTCGGGCAGCATCTCGGGAGAGAAGGAATGGGTGACGTTTCGGGTCGAGACCCTTCTTCGGACTGATGTCAGGGGGGTGGTGAGTTAGTGTGTGGTTACCTGTAATACAACATGGTACTAACCTTGCATCAATGTCGCAGAGCATTGCCAAACACCCTACACCCTAAATCGGAAATGCGGGGTGCTGGGTGCAATGGTCACGTTGCAGGAAATAATCCAGGAACTTGACAATAACTAATTCATGGTGCGTTGTCAATGAAATGTTTAGGAGATGACGGCTCAACTTGGGTCTTGTAGATGTTTTTAATGTCTTGGCTTTGTCAAAGCTCCAGTCGGTGACTAAAACATTCTGTAAACATCTGTATCCGTGTAAGTAAGTGTTGAGATGATGTGCACTACGATATTGGGCAACTGTATCACTGGAATTTAGAAGGATAAGAGGGGATCTTATAGAAACATATAAAATTCTTAAGGGATTGGACAAGCTAGAAGCAGGAAAAATGTTCCCTAATGTTTGGGGGAATCCAGAAGCAGCGGTCACAGTTGAAGAATAAGGGGTCGGCCATTTAGGACTGAGATGAGGGAAAACCTTTTAACCCAGAGAGTTGTGAATCTGTGGAATTCTCTGCCACAGAAGGCAGTGGAGGCCAATTCACTGAATGTATTCAATAGAGAGTTAGATTTAGCTCTTCGGGCTAACAGAATCAAGGGATATGAGGAGAAAGTAGGAACGGGGTACTAATTCTGGATGATCAGCCATGAACATATCGAATGGCGGTGCTGGCTCGATGGGCCAAATGGCCTTTTCCACCTATTTTTTTATCAGTGCAGAGATATTTGTGCATTTTAAGGATCTTTTTTTATAAAAACCACAAATAAGCCCTCATTATTTTATCGTTTTTGGAAAATTCTTTGTGTTGTATAAGCAGACCCATAATTTAATCACTGTAAAAATAGCTTTTGGGAATTTAAAGTAAAGTTGAGTTTTTCTTTTTTATTTAGTGGTTAGGTTATAGGACATTGTTTAATTTAAAATGTTTATTTTTATTTGATAACCGTACTTTTGCTCTGCCAACACCATTTGTAAACATAATACTGGCAGATTGTGCATGTATGGGGCGTTTTGTTTGTACAACTGGTAGCAATCTGGTAGATAGCCTTTTTCCCAGCAGGGTAATGTCAAATACGAAAGGGCGCAGTTCACAAGTTATAGGAGTAGTATAAGGCCATTCGGCCCATCAAGTCTACTCCGCCATTCAATCATGCCTGATCTCTGCCTCCTGATCTCATTTTCCTGCCTTCTCCCCATAACCCTTAACACCCGTTCTAATCAAGAATTTGTCCGTCCCAGCTGTAAAAATATCCACTGACTTGGCTTCCACAGCCCTCTGTGGCAATGAGTTCCACAGATTAACAGCTGTAAGGTGAATGGGAATTTGAGAAGATTTTTTTTTAGGATGATGGGTGCCTGGAATGCACTCCACATGAAGTGATGGAAGCAGATCCAGTGGGAATACTGAAGCATTTAGACAGGGGCAGGCAGGCAGGCAGGGAGTGGAGGGATGTGGGCCTTGTGCTGGCCAGTGTGCAGGTTAGATTGGTTACAAGCTGAATGGCCTGTTGCTGTGTTGTACCATGCTTGGGTAGGCCATTTAGAATGGAGATAATAATAATAATAATAATGCATTACATTTATATAGCGCTTTTCATACACTCAAAGACGCTTTACAGGGATTTAAAGAACAAAGGGAAGTGAATAAATAGATAAATAAGTAAACGAACAGAGAAAGGAGACAGAAGGTGAGGTGACCTTCAGTGGTTGAAGGCAGTACTGAACAGGTGAGACTTCAGTGATGTTTTGAATGTGGTGAGTGAGGAGGAGTCTCTGACGGTTTGGGGTAGTGAGTTCCATAGGGTGGGAGCAGCGATGGAGAAGGCCCTGTCCCCCCAGGATCTGAGTTTGGTCCGGATGGGGGGGGATAGGAGATTGGCAGCAGCAGAGCGGAGGGTGCAGGTGGGAGTGTGCCTGTGGAGGAGGTCAGTCAGGTAGGATGGGGCCAGGTTATGGAGGGCTTTGTAGGTCATGAGGAGGATTTTGTACTGGATTCTCTGGGGGATGGGGAGCCAGTGGAGTTTGTAAAGGACGGGGGTGATATGGTCACGGATCGGGGTGTGGGTGAGAAGACGGGCAGCGGAGTTTTGAATGTATTGAAGTTTACTGATGATTTTTGAGGGTGTGCCATAGAGGAGGCTGTTGCAGTATTCCAGACGGGAGGTGATGAAGGCGTGGATGAGGGTTTCTGCAGCTGTGGAGGAGAGGGATGGACGGAGACGGGCAATGTTTTTGAGGTGGAAGAAGGCTGTCTTTGTGATGTGTTTGTCGAAGGAGAGGGTTTGATCAAAGATGATTCCAAGATTCCGGATGTGAGGTGAGGTGGATACTGGGAGACCATCAATGTTGAGGATGAAGTTTTGGGTGGATTTGGTGAGCGTTTTTGGACCAATGATGATGATTTCAGATTTGTTGCAATTGAGTTTGAGGAAATTTGATTGAAGCCAAGATTTTATTTCAGTGATGCAGTTTGTCAGTGTAGAGTGTGTGGTGGTGGAGATTGACTTGGTGGAGATGAGGAGCTGGATATCATCGGCGAAGAAGTGGAAGTTGAGACCATGACGGCGGATTAATTGACCAAGGGGGAACAGGTAGAGGATGAAGAGGAGGGGGCCAAGGACTGAGCCTTGGGGGAGGGGAGCGGTGGGGGATTTACAGTTGTTAATGGAGAAAATGGAGTTGTTAATGGAGGAAAAACTTTTTCACCCAGAGAGTTGTGAATCTGTGGAATTCTCTGCCTCAGAAGGCAGTGGAGGACAATCCTCTGGGTGCTTTCAAGAGATAGATAGATAGAGCTCTTAAAGATAGCAGAGTCAAGGGATATGGGGAGAAGGCAGGCACAGGTTACTGATTGTGGATGATCAGCCATGATCACAGTGAATGGCGGTGCTGGCGCGAAGAGCCGAATGGCCTCCTCCTGCCCCTATTGTCTACTGTTCTCAGGACAACATTTTTCCCACAATTTCCCCCTCTGCGGCTAGTTGCCAGCAGCTTAAACCTAAATCAATTAACTCAGTGGTGACCTGTGGAACAGCAAAGCATGAATGCTTTAAGATGATCTTTGATGCAGGAAATCTGTTTCATTAGCACTTCCAGCACCATTTTTTATTTTTAAAAGCTCAATTGAAAATGGTGTAACACTTGGAAACCTTAAAGCATATGTGAATTAGAAAGATCCAAACATTTCTAACTCCAAATGGCTTGTTAATTAGAAAGGACACAAAGTGCTGGAATATCTCAGCAGCTTTGGCAGCATCTGTGAAGAACAGGGATAGGTGACGTTTTGGGTCGGGACCCGTCTTCAGACTGACACTAGCTTTCCTAGCAATTCTACAATGTCTCATGAATGAAAAGCCTTCTTTGGGGCTGCACTTTTATACTCTGATAAAATTAGGGAATGTCCTAACATTAGTAGCAATGGATTTTCCCCCTGGATCTTCATGGCTCACTAAAACTAAAATTCACACTTCAGGGTGAAGTGCTGGAAGAGGCTTCTTTGATGTTAAAACAGGTTCTGTTTTGTTTTCTGTTTAAGATTCCCAGCATACAATGTTCTATCAACCCTCTTAATGTCTTAAACTTCATTAACCAAGTCAATTTTGAAGTAGGAACCGTGTGCTGTTTATATTAATTGTAAATCCATGCCAATTGCAAGTTAGGCTTAATTATGTGTAGGAAAAAAACTGCAGATGCTGGTTTAAATCGAAGGTAGACACAAAAAGCTGGAGTAACTCAGCGGGTCAGGTAGCATCTCTGGAGAGAAGGAACGGGTGACGTTTCGGATCGAGACCCTTCTTCAGACTGATATCAGGGACATGTCACGCCCACTCCCCTGACATCAGTCTGGTCTCGACCCGAAACGTCACCCATTCCTTCTCTCCAGAGATGCTACCTGAGCTGCTGAGTTACTCCAGCTTTTTGTGACTAACTTATTGCCTTCATTTTGCAGGTTCCTACACTTAAAAAACATATTTGGCAACAGAACGAACAGTTCCTACATGCTAAATGTGAATTCGCAATTACACAGAGAAACTGCAAGTTGTAGCAGAGATTGCTGAAGTAGTCTAGTCAGTAACATCCCGGATGGGAAGGGTCTCGAGGATGTCTGCAACATTTGCCTGTGATGGTGGATGAATCCTCGCTGCTTTTTTGAAGGGTTTCTCACCCTGGTTGTCCTGTTTCTGGGGAAGAAATCTACTAATGGTGGTAGAAAATGAAGTGTTGCAAGATGATTTTTCATTTACAGCATAAATTATTGCCCTAAATTAAAGGAATGCATGTCTAGAGTGTATGATAAAGGACACTGTTAACTCTGCTTTTAAGGAGTTAGCAAATTTCATTGTTTGGTTTCAAACGAATGGGGAAAGTTCAAACTAGCCTCTGAAGAAGGGTCTCGACCCTAAACGTCACCTATCCATGTTCTCCAGAGATGCTGCCTGACCCGCTGAGTTACTCCAGCACTCTGTGAAACATCACCTATCCATGTTCTCCAGAGATGCTGCCTGACCCGCTGAGTTACTCCAGCATTTTGTGTGTATCTTGGGTCCCTGAATGGGGCTCAGTGTCGGTCACCGCGAGTCATTGGCTTTTGTTTATTGATGTGTTCCATTGTTTGGTTGAATACTGGAGAGTGTGAACACAATTGTTAGGCCACACTCAAGCAAAATCCCACAGCGTTAACTACTTTGGGCAGAGTAATCCTTGCTATTGAGGGAGTGCAGCGTAGGTTCACCAGGTTAATTCCCGGGATGGCAGGGATTGACATGAGGAAAGAATGGGTCAACTGGGCTTATATTCACTGGGATTTAGAAGGATGAGAGGGGATCTTATAGAAACACACAAAGTTCTTAAGGGATTGGACAGGCTAGATGCAGGATACATGTTCCCGGTGTTGGGGGAGTCCAGAACCAGGGGTCACAGTTTAAGGATGAGAGGTAGGCCATTTAGGACTGAGATGAGGAACAACTTTTTCACCCAGAGAGTTGTGAATCTGTGGAATACTCTGCCACAGAATTGGAGGCCAATTCATTGGATGTTTTCAAGAGAGAGTTAGATTTAGCTCTTGGGGCTAATGGAATCAAGGGATATGGGGAAAAAGCAGGGACAATAGGTGCAGGTATACACTATTCGTCCCTTCGAGCCGGCACCACCATTCAATGTGATCATGGCTGATCATTCTCAATCAGTACCCCGTTCCTGCCTTCTCCCCATACCCCCTCTACGCCGCTATCCTTACGAGCTCTATCGAACTCTCTCTTGAATGCATTCAGAGAATTGGCCTCCACTGCCTTCTGAGGCAGAGAATTCCACAGATTTACAACTCTCTGATTGAAAAAGTTTTTCCTCATCTCTGTTCTAAATGGCCTACCCCTTATTCTTAAACTGTGGCCCCTGGTTCTGGACTCCCCCAGCATTGGGAACATGTTTCCTGCCTCTAATGTGTCCAACCTCTTAATAATTTTATATGTTTCAATAAGATCCCCTCTCATCCTTCTAAATTCCAGTGTATACAAGCCTAGTCGCTCCAGTCTTTTGACATACGACAGTCCCGCCATTCTGGGAATTAACCTAGTAAACCTACGCTGCATGCCCTCAATAGCAAGAATATCCTTCCTCAAATTTGGAGACCAAAACTGCACACAGTACTCCAGGTGCGGTCTCACTAGGGCCCTGTACAACTGCAGAAGGACCTCTTTGCTCCTATACTCAACTCCTCTTGTTATGAAGGCCAACATTCCATTGGCTTTCTTCACTGCCTGCTGCACCTGCATTTTTCCTTTCAGTGACTGATGCACTAGGACATCCAGATCTCGTTGTACGTCCCCTTTTCCTAACTTGACACCATTCAGATAATAATCTGCCTTCCTATTCTTACCACCAAGGTGGATAACCTCACACTTATCCACATTAAACTGCATCTGCCATGCATCCGCCCACTCACGCAACCTGTCCTAGTCACCCTGCAACCTCATAGCATCTTCCTCACAGTTCAGACTGTATCATCTGCAAATTTGCTAATGTTACTTTTAATCCCTTCATCCAAGTAATTGATGTATATTGTAAATAGCTGCGGTCCCAGCACCGAGCCTTGGGTACTGATTGTGGATGATCATATTGAATGGTGGTGCTGGCTCAATGGGCCGAACGGCCTACTCCTGCACCTATTTTCTATATTTCTAATATCACAATGTCTAGATGTGCTTCCCTTTGGGATTTCTATATTTGTTGCTAACACATCACTGATGATATCCCTAAAACAGGTGGTGCTTTGCTTGCCTTAATGTGAGGTTTGGAACGGCAAACACTGCTCTGAAAGGAAATAATCAATTCTGTGCAGTTGCCAGTTATTGTCGACTGAAATGTGACATGTTTGGTGGTGGGGTGGTGGGGTGGTGGGGTGGTGGGGTGGTGGGGTGGTGGGGTGGTGGGGTGGTGGGGTGGTGGGGTGGAGGGGTGGTGGGGTGGTGGGGTGGAGGGGTGGTGGGGTGGTGGGGTGGAGGGGTGGAGGGGTGCACTGTTTTCCAAGAAAACCTTTGACTTTTATTCGTAAAACTGGAGACAAACACAATTCCTTATTTAGCGGCTTAACTACTTGTTCAGTCAGGAACTTTGTGTAACAGAAACCAGTGTGTGCATAGGTGGAATCAAAGGGTATGGGGAGAAGGCAGACACGGGTTACTGATTGTAGATAATCAGCCATGATCATATTGAATGGCGGTGCTGGCTCCAAGGGCCAAATGGCCTCCAGCACCTATTTTCTATGTCATATATCACTTAAAAAAAGAATTGCACAAATGCAACATTAAACATTTAATTGTGAAGGATGGCATAAATGATACATGATTGAAAGCATTGTTCTGCATTTTTCATGTAATCCATCTAGTTGCAAGGTGCTGAGGGATTTCTGCTCTTGCCCTCACTTGGGTCAACCTACTCCAAACCAGGGTCAAACCTACAACCTGATATATACCCATGAATAAAACATTAAGTAGTACTTGCATGCACTGAAGAATTGAAGTCTGCTGAGTTTGTGCATTTGAAAAAAAATTACTTGTACGATGCATTCCTAGATTGGCACGAAATGGAGTAACTCAGCGGGTCAGGCAGCATCTGTGGAGAACATGGATAGATGATGTTTCACAGAGTGCTGGAGTAACTCAGCAGGTCAGGCAGCATCTGTGGAGAAAAGGGTTGAGACCCTTCTTCAGACATAGTCAGGAGAGAAGGAAACTGGAGATCTGGAAGGGTACAAAGAGAATGTATGGTGTGAAAAGGACAGATCAAAGCAGATGGTGCTGAAGGAAATGTACAATGATTCATTGTTGGATGAGTGGAAGGTGTGAACAAGGCATGCAAACAGTGAAACTAGTCAGAGAACTAGGGTGGGGGAGGGATGGAGAGATAGGGAAAGCAAGGGTTACATGAAGTTAGAGAAGTCAATGTTCATACCGCTGGGTTGTAAGCTGCCCAAGCGCAATATGAGGTGCTGTTCCTCCAATTTGCATTGCATTCCTAGATTAGTGTTAAATAATGGTGTCTGTTCTCTGCTTTCTTTCAGCATTTTGTCCCATTTCAAAAGCAATTCTTTCTGTCTTGCGAGTGAAAATCTTAAGATCTTAAGATCCTAATTTCCACTTTTGTCCAATTCACATATTTGGCCAGTCAATCTCACATTCAGCGACTTGAATCAGGCACGCTAACAGTGACGATTGTCACAACGGCTGCTGTGACCATGGGAGCAAGTCTTGGATATTCACGAAAATGATATTGTACTTGCATACATCCAGACAAAAATAATTTTTCCATTCACTTATTTAATTCTGGCTTTTCAGCAGTCATCAGTTTTATTTTGGTTTTAGATTTGTATTATTTCATCTTTTACCAGTTAGGTGGGGTAAGATTTGGAGTATTTCATTTTAAAATTAGTGCAGGTGTCGGGGGTTGTGCAGGGGAAGGCAGGAGAATGGGGTTTGGGGTGAGAGATAGATCAGCCATGATTGAATGGCGGAATAGATGTGATGGGCCGAATGGCCTAATTCTGCACCTATCACTTATTACCTTATGTGTGATAATGTCTCTAGCACGTTATCTAAATGGTATAATCCTAATTTTCTCAAACATTTTTGTTTGACAAATGTATTTGTTAACCACATTACATTCCTTTCCATTCACTCTCCGACGTTTAGCTGATCCATTTGCTGAAGTTATAACAAAATGTCGAGGTAAAGATTAACCAATGTTTGCATTTCTTTGTTGCAACAGCGTTGAGGATGGGAAATTGTGAATAATTCATCAAGCTAAAATATTCAACAGTTGGTAACTTGTTCTTTCTAAATATGTGAAAGCTTAAGTGTACCTGTTTCAATGACATTGGGAGGGAACAAAAATGCCAATACCCTTAAGGGTAAATACTTGTCCTTCTAAACTTCTAGTTCGGTTTAGTTTATTGTCAGAGGAGACACAAAATGCTAGTGTAGGAAAATAACTGCAGATGCTGGTACAAATCGAAGGTATCACAGAGTGCTGGAGTAACTCAGCAGGTCAGGCAGCATCTCGGGAGAGAAGGAATGGGTGACGTTTCGGGTTGAGACCCTTCAGACTGATGGTCAGTCTGAAGAATGGTCTTGACCCGAAACGTCACCCATTCCCATTCCTTCTCTCCCGAGATGCTGCCTGACCTGCTGAGTTACTCAGTTACTCCAGCACTCTGTGAATAAATACCTTCGGTTTGGACCTGCATCTGTAGTTATTTTCCTACACTTCGTTTATTGTCACGTGTGTCGAGGTACATTGAAAAGCTTTCGTTGCGTGCTAACCAGTCAGCAGAAAAACGGGTTCTCGTCTCAATGTTGCACTAAATATATCACTTTAGTAGCACATTTAATGGTGTACATAGTAAAATGTCATTGACAATGAAGGCTTGGCTGATGGAATAGGAAATGGCATCTTGCTAGTGTGCAAATTGAAACTCGCCCTTCATTTTGTGCTTTCGTATAAATCAGATGTTTACAGAATTCAGATCTGGGGTTTGGAGTGTTTGCAATCATGCACTAAGCTGTGTGAAACCATCTGAATGTGGTACTTGTATGTGTTTAGGTGTTGATCCAGAATTGTACGAGTTAACCACATCCAAACTGGAGGGCACTAACGCTGTCAGCCGAATGACCGATGCATTTGCTCGCCTCATGTCCACAGCAGAGAAAACCAGCACGTCTAGCAGGTAAGAATGGCCCTTGGTCCTGACGAGTGGAAAGGTCTCAACATCTACTCTTGTCAAGGGATAGGAGCAGAATTGGACCATTCGGCCCATCAAGTCTACTCCGCCATTAAATCATGGCTGATCTTGGATAGAGTGGATGTGGAGAGGATGTTTCCACTAGTGGGAGAGTCTAGGACTAGAGGTCACAGCCTCAGAATTAAAGGACATTCTTTTAGGAAGGAGATGAGGAATTTCTTTAGTCAGAGGGTGGTGAATCAGTGGAATTCTTTGCCACAAAAGGCTGTGGATATATCTAAGGCAGAGATAGATAGATTCTTGATTAGTACGGATATCAGAGCTAATGGGGAGAAGGCAGGAGAATGGGGTTAGGAAGGAGAGATAGATCAGCCATGATTGAATGGCGGAGTAGACTTGATGGGCCGAATGGCTTAATTCTGCTCCTATCACTAATGATCTTATGATCTATCTCTCCCTCCTAATCCCACTCTCCTGCCTTCTCCCCATTACATCTAACACCCATATTAATCAAGAATCTATCTGTCTCTGCCTTAAAAATATCCACTGACTTGGACTCCACAGCCGTCTGTAAAACCGACTTAGTGATCTTAACATGTTTGAATAAGTTCCTCCTTCACCAAGGAATGCAAACCCAAAGTGTCCAGTCTCTCCTGATAGGACAACCCACTCATCCCAGGGATTAGTCAATGATCCAATGGTTTAACTCCTTCATTGACCTTGGCGATAAACATTCATTTGTTTATTTTAGAATCATTGAGAGTTCAATAAAAGTTTGCCTAGCTGACCTTCAATCAGAATAAAAGTTCAGCGAAGCATGTTTCGTGCTTTATCTTTACAGTTGCACATCAGTGGTAAAGTAGAAATTCTTGGATTGAGTAGATGGGGAATGGATGTTTCCAATAGTGGGAGAGTCTAGGACTAGAGGTCACAGCTTCAGAATTAAAGGGCATTCTTTCAGAAAGGAGGTGAGGAGGAACTTCTTTAGTCAGAGGGCGGTGAATCTGTGGAACTCATTGCCACAGAGGGCTGTGGAGGCCAAGTCAGTGGGTATTCTGAAGGCAGAGATAGACAAATTCTTGATTAGAACGTTATGGGGGTGAAGGCAGGAAAATGGGGTTAGGAAGGAGGGATAGATCAGCCATGATTGAATGGCAGAGTAGGGCGAAACAGTGGTGCAGCGGTAGAGTTGCTGCCTTACAGCGAATGCAGTGCCGGAGAGAGACCCAGGTTCCATCCCGACTATGGGTGCTGTCTGTACGGAGTTTGTACGTTCTCCCCGTGACCTGCGTGGGTTTTCTCCGAGATCTTCAGTTTCCTCCCACACTCCAAAGACGTGCAGGTATGTAGGTTAATTGGCTTGGTAAATGTAAAAAAAAACATTGTCCCTAGTGGGTGTAGGATAGTGTTAATGTGCGGGGATCCTTGGTCAGTTCGGACCAGGTGGGCTGAAAGGGCCTGTTTCCGCGCTGTATCTCTAAACTTGATGGGCCGAACGGCCTAATTCTGCTCATCACTTATGACTTTGTGAAAATTGTAATAATGATTTTTCTGCATGACAGGAAACCAAAGAAGGTGGAGGTGGTGAGTGGTGAAGCTGCCCAGGTGATTGCCACACTCCCTGACCTGTCCTTCATGCATTCCAAGGTGCTGATGTTCCCTACCACACTCAGGCCCTTGGTAAGCACGTGTGAGAAGGCAGACTGAGACTGAGCACAGCCCCACCCACACCAGCACTCATGGACAGTCCAGCTTCCTCAACCTTAACTAATCGGTCAATCGGATGATTTATTGATCAGCAGATCTGGAGGCTGCAACACCAGTAATACAATAGTGTTGTATATTTATTTATATTGAAGTCATTTAAGGATGTTTATATTAGGAAACCTGTAAATATCAGGTGAAGGATTTGCAGATTATTGTTCCTTTTGCTCTGCTGGGTTGTACACATTTGTTTGGTTAGTTGATCTGGCAATGACCGTAATAAAACATTGATCATTTGGATATTCAGATTCTGTTTAATACTGAAATCCTGGTGGGTGAATCTTTCCATGTTATGTTCTGTTTGTTACTGATTTGAATAAGACCTTTCAGGCTGTTTCAAAGCCCCTCTGTTGAAACATTGACCTCTGCTACTGTTTGTCTGCCCTATTTTGTTCGAGCCACTGCCCTGCCCTCTCTCTCTCTCTCTCTCTCTCTCTCTCTCTCTGGCTCCGACCAAACACAGGAAGATATCACTGAAGTCATTCCCAAGATCAGGAGTTTCTCAAGTGGGTGGCACCTTTAGAATAACCTGCTGTCATTGTCAGCCTGGGCTCATTTGGGGAGCCAGGGACCAAAATCTCGCTTTGCCCCGTTGTTTCATTTTACCACTAATACATATTTTATTGAGGATTTGCACAGTGTAAAGATCTGGTGGACATAATCATAGTTGGCAGTGATTTGGGCTGTATGTATATTAATAACTATGGATTGTAAATGGTGAAATTCCTATGGAAAAAAATGATTCAGTGAAGAGCCTGAATAGGTTGATGTGCATGTCCAGCTTCTTTTATAACTGTAGTATGTACATTTACTTTTAGAATACAGAGAAATAAAAGAGATGATTTCAAACAGTCCCTGTTCTGTGCTTCTCATTGCAGACGTGGCATTGCAGTTTACTGAACACATGGCATGCAGATTAGCAGCTGGGGATCAGATCAGAATGATCCATTGTTCAACACATGCAATGCCTTTGGAATCACCTCTGCCTTTCTCCACACGGAGGCCTCAGAAATAAAGTATTGATCAGGCTTTGCAAATCAATCCTTTAGATGTAAATACACCAATTTAACTTGGGCCGTATGATTTAGTTTGGAGATACAGCACGGAAACAGGCCCTTCGGACCACCAAGTCAGCACTGTCCAGCGATCCCCACACACTAACACTATCCCAGTCACACACTAGCGGCAATTTACAATTATGCAAAGCCAATCACCCTACAAACCTGCACATCTTTGTGTGGGAGGAAGCCGGAGATCCCGAGTGAAAGATTTTCACTGTACCTCGGTACACGTGACAATAAACTAAACTCAGCTGATCCTTGTGAAAACCAGCGAATAAAAAGGTCACGGGGAGAACGTACAAACTCCGTACAGACAGCACCCGTAGTCGGGATGGAACCCGGGTCTCTGGTGCTGTGAGGCAGCAACACTACCCGCTGCACCACCATGCCGGCCAATGGTGCAGGTGATGATGGTATTCCTTGTGACATGAATTGCTCAGATTGATCGGCCTTGCCATTTTGCCACAGGTGAACACATGAACATGATTCTGTTTCCCCCCTGCTGTCCCATGGCCCACCTGCTGGCTTGCAATCTTCAGTTGATCTAGCACATTCATATCTGCTAAAAAAAGAGTAACTCAGCGGGTCAGGCAGCATCACTGGAGAACATGGATAGGTGACGTTTCACAGAGTGCTGGAGTAACTCAGCGGGTCAGGCAGCATCACTGGAGAACATGGATAGGTGACGTTTCACAGAGTGCTGGAGTAACTCAGCGGGTCAGGCAGCAACACTGGAGAACATGGATAGGTGACGTTTCACAGAGTGCTGGAGTAACTCAGCGGGTCAGGCAGCATCACTGGAGAACATGGATAGGTGACGTTTCACAGAGTGCTGGAGTAACTCAGCGGGTCAGGCAGCAACACTGGAGAACATGAATAGGTGACGTTTCACAGAGTGCTGGAGTAACTCAGCGGGTCAGGCAGCAACACTGGAGAACATGGATAGGTGACGTTTCACAGAGTGCTGGAGTAACTCAGCGGGTCAGGCAGCATCTCTGGAGAACATGGATAGGTGACGTTTCACAGCTGCGCCACCCTGCCCCCAAAGTCTTTCTCAAACACCAGGTTTTGTTAAAAGTGTGTTTGTTTTGCTCTGTGCACAATGACCTCTGGTTTAAGAACCTCTGGTGTCGAAACGTCAATGAATACAATATTCGTGCACCAAGGAAGATCAGAGATTTCTGTCTATGAAGTGATCTATATTCAAAATTGTTGGAATTATCCATGATGTTCTACAAGCCTTCTGCAGTTTTTAGCCAGTTTGCACACTGGAGTCTATGTCTCTATGGCTTAGGCTGCCAGTGTTCACAGTCAGTTTTGAACTCTGATCACTTGTCATATTTGTGAATAAGGCAATGAACTTGTTGCATGAAACCTGCACCAGCAACAATGAGATACAGAACGGGCTCGTTTTTTTTGTGAAATACTTAACATTGGGTGTCTGTGGTTTCTTTGATTAAGGATTGAGAACTTCACGCTGGTTGTGTTGGGCTGTTTGGACCTGCAACCCCATATCTCATCTGTAGTGGTGTGTGGTGTGGTTGGCCTAGGTAACACATTCAGAGTTCTTCATTGTATCTCGATGTGTGATAATAATATAGAAATGCCATCTCCACAACGACTCCTTTTGCCACAGATGTCTGCTATATTGGCCTGCCCCATTAAGGTTTTTAATTAGACCGCAGGATAAGACTACTGCTCACTAGGCCAACACTGTGGTCAACCTCTCCTGGTTCTTCAGAAGGGGCATAGCATCATTGTGACCTTGTATCGGCTGAGATACACACACAGTCACACCTCGACAACCTGGTACCAGCCATTCACACAGGTTGGCATCTAGACACAAGGAACTGCAGATGCTGGTTTACAAAAATATACAAAGTGCTGGAGTATCTCTGGGTTAGGCTGCAGCTCTTGAGAACATGGGTAGGTGGTGTTTCGGTTCAGGACCTCTAGTTTAGTTTAAGTTTATTGTCATGTGTACAGAGAGAGATACAGTGAAATGCTTTGTTCTCCATGCTATCCAGTCCCACAGTACATGAGTGCAATAGATGGTATCACAGAGTGCTGGAGTAACTCAGCGGGTCAGGCAGCATCTGTGGGGAACATGGATAGGTGACGTTTCACAGAGTGCTGGAGTAACTCAGCGGGTCAGGCAGCATCTGTGGGGAACATGGATAGGTGACGTTACACAGAGTGCTGGAGTAACTCAGCGGGTCAGGCAGCATCTGTGGGGAACATGGATAGGTGACGTTTCACAGAGTGCTGGAGTAACTCAGCGGGTCAGGCAGCATCTGTGGGGAACATGGATAGGTGACGTTTCACAGAGTGCTGGAGTAACTCAGCGGGTCAGGCAGCATCTGTGGAGAACATGGATAGGTGACGTTTCACAGAGTGCTGGAGTAACTCAGCGGGTCAGGCAGCATCTGTGGGGAACATGGATAGGTGACGTTTCACAGAGTGCTGGAGTAACTCAGCGGGTCAGGCAGCATCTCAGGAGCGAAGGAATAGGTGACGTTTCGGGTCGAGACCCCTCTTCAGACTGAGTGCAATAGATGCTGTTGTGGACCAGCAGGCAGACAGTCGCCACGTTCCAGCGCCAAAATGCAACTCCCGAGTCTCTGAGAAGTCACATCTTACATAGAATCAGAAAACAGGTGAACACACACGCACGCACACACACACACACACACGCACACGCGCACGCACACACCCACCACACGCACACGCACCCACCGCACGCACACACACACACACACACACACACACACACACATACACACACAACAGGTGAAGGAGGCCATATCCCTTGATTCCACTAGCCCCTAGAGCTCTATCTAACTCTTTTAAATTCATCCAGTGATTTGGCCTCCACTGCCCTCTGTGGCAGAGAATTCCACAAATTCACAACTCTCTGGGTGAAAATGTTTTTTCTCATCTCAGTTTTAAGTCTTGGCCCAGGTAGAGAGATGCCGTTTCCAACCCCACAGGTCAGGTTTCCTGCCCTCCTCCAATTCTCCATGGTCCCAGTTCCTGCATCTTATATAAACCGACCAACGTCTGGCCTCAACTCCCATGTGCCCTTTCAACTAACTTTCATGGCCACTAGAAAATTTGGTATAATGCCATTTTAAAAAAAGGTGTATTGAAAAATATATGTTTTTCTATTAGTAGAAATATCATCCAAAGGGCACCACTAAATTCCTAAGCTGCTGGAGTTTGACCCGTCTCGAGACAATAGGTGCAGGAGGCCATTCGGCTCTTCGAGCCAGCACCGCCATTCAATGTGATCATGGATGATCATTCTCAATCAGTACCCCGTTCCTTCCTTCTCCCCATACCCCCTGACTCCGCTATCCTTAAGAGCTCTATCGAACTCTTTCTTGAATGCATTCAGAGAATTGGCCTCCACTGCCTTCTGAGGCAGAGAATTCCACAGATTCACAACTCTCTGACTGAAAAAGTTTTTCCTCATCTCCATTCTAAATGGCCTACCCCTTATTCTTAAACTGTGGCCCCTTGTACTGGACTCCCCCAACATTGGGAACATGTTTCCTGCCTCTAACGTGTCCAACCCCTTAATAATCTTATACGTTTCGATAAGATCTCCTCTCATCCTTCTAAATTCCAGTGTATACAAGCCTAGTCGCTCCAGTCTTTCAACATATGACAGTCCCGCCATTCCGGGAATTAACCTAGTAAACCTACGCTGCACGCCCTCAATAGCAAGAATATCCTTCCTCAAATTTGGAGACCAAAACTGCACACAGTAGTCCAGGTGCGGTCTCACTAGGGCCCTGTACAACTGCAGAAGGACCTCTTTGCTCCTATACTCAACTCCTCTTGTTATGAAGGCCAACATTTCATTGGCTTTACCTGCGTGCTTCCTTTCAGTGACTGATGCACTAGGATACCCAGATCTCATTGTACGTCCCCTGTTCCTAACTTGACGCCATTCAGATAATACTCTGCCTTCCTATTCTTACCACCAAAGTGGATAACCTCACTCTTCCCCCACTGTTCATGAATGCCAGACGACTATCAGGAGCCAACCACAGCCGAGAATCTCTAGTCGGAGGTAGGGTGGCAATAGAGTTGCCAACTGCCCCGTATTCACTGGAACATCCCGTATTTTGCGCTAAATATGTTAGTCCTGTACGGGACCGCCCTTGTCCCGTATTAGGCCCGGGGGGCGCTGTTGGCCCGGACGCTGTAGCTCGGGGAGCGGGGTCGGGTGTGTTGGCCTAACGGATGTTGAGTAGTAACCTGGCTCCCAGCCCGGGCGGCTGCCATTGGTGGAGCGGGAGCACGTGGGCGCTGGCTGGGTGAGGTCCCGTGGGGCGCGGGGCGGTGACGTCACCTTGTCCCGTGTTTGGTCGTGAGGAAGTTGGCAACCCTAGGTAACAATTCACTCTCCAAATGGAGTGACGTGGATCACGTGCAGGCACAGGAGATTAATTTAGCTCGGTGCCATGCTTAGCACGCACACGATGGGTTGAAGGGCCTGTTCCTCAGTTCCATGTTATAAAAGATCTGATCTTCGTTAAGCTACTCTTAAGTGCTGCCACTTTTCCAGTTGTCTAACCCGCTGAGTTTCGCCAGTTTTTTGTGTCTATGTTCTGAGAATCCCATGAGCCTGGAAGCCAAGGCCGATGTACATTCTGCAGCCGTGTGTGACCAGTCACATAATGTAGTGCCACGCAACCCATCTCTGACATACATTGAGGAGCGGGTAACCATGATATCACACGTCACCGCCCTCTGCTGGGCATTCTCTGTCCAACAGTGAGTTTGCCTTGAAACCCTTCAAAACCACACACGCACACGCACACACGCACACACGCACACACACCACACACACACACACACACACACACACGCGCACACGCACACCCACCCCACACACACACCCACCCCACACACACGCGCGCACACGCACACCCACCACACACACACACACACACACTCCACGCGCACACACACACACACACACACACACACACACACACACACACACACACACACACACACACACACACACACACACACACACACACACGGATCTGCAGATGCTGCAGGCTTCAGCAAAGCACAAAGTGCTGGAGGAACTCAACAGGTCAGAACAAGGGTCTCGACTCGAAACATCTCCCATTCCTTCTCTCCAGAGATGTTGCCTGGCCCGCTGAGTTACTCCAGCATTTTGTCTCTAACTTCAATTTAAACCAGCACCTGCAGTTTTTTTTCCTCAACAGGTTAGGTAGCGTCTGTGGAGCGAATGGACAGGCGATGGTTCAGGTCAAGACCCCCTCTCCCCCCCACCCTCATATTGCCAGACCAGGCCCTGATACAACCAGTCAGCATGCTCTAATCCACCTGGAGTATTGTGTGTAGTTTTGGTCTCCTAATTTGAGGAAGGACATTCTTGCTATTGAGGGAGTGCAGCATAGGTTCACCAGGTTAATTCCCGGGATGGTGGGACTGACAAATGATGAAAGAATGGGTCGACTGGGCTTGTATTCGCTGGAATTTAGAAGGATGAGAGGGGATCTTATACAAACATATAAAATGCTTAAAGGATTGGACAGGCTAGATATAGGAAGAATATTCCCCATGTTGGGGGAGTCCAGAACCAGGGGTCACAGTTTAAGAATAAGGGGTCGGCCATTTAGGACTGAGATGAAGAAAAACTTTTTCACCCATAGAGTTGTAAATCTGTGGAATTCTCTGCCACAGAAGGCAGTGGAGGCCAATTCACTGGATGTTTTCGAGAGAGTTAGATTTAGCTCTTAGGGCTAACGGAATCAAGGGGTTTGGGGAGAAAGCAGGAACGGGGTACTGATTGTGGATGATCAGCCATGATCATATTGAAGGTGTTTATTCACAAAATGCTGGAGTAACTCAGCAGGTCAGGCAGCATCTCAGGAGAGAAGGAATGGGTGACGTTTCAGGTCGAGCCCCTTCGGGTCGAGCCATGATCATATTGAATGGCATGCTAGCTCAAAGGGCCAAATGGCCTACTCCTGCACCTATTGTCTATGTTTCTATGTACCTGTGGAAAAACTGGCCGAGGCCAACTCGCGACACATTGAAAGCAATGCCTGCGTTGAACAAGAACCAGGTGACACAGCTGGTCAGGCATCAGCTCACAGGGAGACAGGTCGACAGACGGCAGGTCAGTCTTTC
The DNA here is from genome assembly GCF_053455715.1 of Rhinoraja longicauda. Taxonomy (NCBI): domain Eukaryota; kingdom Metazoa; phylum Chordata; class Chondrichthyes; order Rajiformes; family Arhynchobatidae; genus Rhinoraja; species Rhinoraja longicauda. The sequence goes on along the minus strand of NC_135961.1, from coordinate 69,285,302 downwards.
AGTTGTGACCTTTAATGCCGAGCAGGTTTGTAGACGGAGTCATGGCCAGAACACCCGACCATCCACGAGCAGTAGTTGGAAACAAGAATTCCATTTGTGACGACTAAGAGCAGCATCTGCCCCAAGATGGAGGGCGTGCAGCGTAGGTTCACTAGGTTAATTCCCGGAATGGCGGGACTGTCGTATGTTGAAAGGCTGGAGCGATTGGGCTTGTATACACTGGAATTTAGAAGGATGAGGGGGGATCTTATTGAAACATATAAGATAATTAGGGGATTGGACACATTAGAGGCAGGAAACATGTTCCCAATGTTGGGGGAGTCCAGAACAAGGGGCCACAGTTTAAGAATAAGGGGTAGGCCATTTAGAACGGAGATGAGGAAGAACTTTTTCAGTCAGAGTGGTGAAGGTGTGGAATTCTCTGCCTCAGAAGGCAGTGGAGGCCAGTTCGTTGGATGCTTTCAAGAGAGAGCTGGATAGAGCTCTTAAGGATAGCGGAGTGAGGGGGTATGGGGAGAAGGCAGGAACGGGGTACTGATTGAGAGTGATCAGCCATGATCGCATTGAATGGCGGTGCTGGCTCGAAGGGCTGAATGGCCTACTCCTGCACCTATTGTCTATTGTCTATTGTCTATTGTCCAATCTAGGACATCCGAGATCAGACGTGATGGTGGCAGAATGAGGCCATTCGGCCCATCAAGTCTACTCTGCCATTCAATCATGCTTGCATACACCTGGAGTACTGTGTGCAGTTTTGGTCTCCAAATTTGAGGAAGGATATTCTTGCTATTGAGGGCGTGCAGCGTAGGTTTACTAGGTTAATTCCCGGAATGGCGGGACTCATATGTTGAAAGACTGGAGCGACTAGGCTTGTATACACTGGAATTTAGAAGGATCAGAGGGGATCTTATCGAAACGGACAAGATTATTAAGGGGTTGGACACGTTAGAGGCAGGAAACATGTTCCCAATGTTGGGGGAGTCCAGAACAAGGGGCCACAGTTTAAGAATAAGGGGTAGGCCATTTAGAACGGAGATGAGAAAAAACGTTTTCAGTCAGAGAGTTGTAAATCTGTGGAATTCTCTGCCTCAGAAGGCAGTGGAGGCCAATTCTCTGAATGCATTTAAGAGAGAGCTGGATTGAGCTCTTAAGGATAGCGGAGTCAGGGGGTATGGGGAGCAGGCAGGAACGGGGTACTGATTGAGAATGATCAGCCGTGATCACATTGAATGGTGGTGCTGGCTCGATGGGCCGAATGGCCTCCTCCTGCACCTATTGTCTATTGTCAACTCATCCTTTCCCACCCAAACCACCCCCTCCCCAGGTACCTTCCCCTGCAACCGCAGAGGGTGCAACACCTCCTCCTTCGACTATGCCCAGGAACCTCGACTGTCTTTTCAGGTGAGGCAGAGGTTCACCTGCACCTCCTCCAACCTCATCTACTGTGTCCTCCCGTACATCAGCGAGACCAAACACAGACAGTGATCGTTCTGTTGAACCCTGGTGTAGGTTCACCAATGCCTGCTGGATTTCCCAACTGTTAACCATTATAACGCCCATTCCCGCTCTGACTTTTCGATGCTGGGCCTCCTCCATTGTTAGAGTAAGGCCACACGCAAACTGGAGGAACAGCACCTCATATTTCGCTTGAGCAGCTTACAACCCAAGGGTATGAATATTCAATTCTCCAATTTTAGGTGACTAACCAAACCCCCCTCCATTTTCTTCCCCCTCCTCTCTCTACCTCGACTTCCCGCATCTACATATCCACTCCCCCTTCCAACTCCGTCCTCTGCCTTCACAATTCGCAACACTTCATTCCTCTTGTCTCACACCTTCTGTCTTTTCATCTCTGGCCTTTGTCCAGCCAAGTGCCCATCAACCCTCCCCCTCACCTGTATCCACCTATCACTCACCAGGCATTGTCCTGCCCCTCCTCTCTCCCAGTTTCTTCCTCCCCCCCCCCCCCCCCCACCACAATCACTGAAGAAGGGTCCCAACCTGAAACGTCACTTCCTCACCTTTTCCACAGATACTGCCTGACCCGCTGAGTTACTCCAGCACTCTGTGAAACGTCACCTATCCATGTTCTCCACAGATGCTGCCTGACCCGCTGAGTTACTCCAGCAATTTGTCTTTTTTTTAAACAAACATCTGCAGTTCCTTGTTCCAAAATTCTATTTGCAGAGTATATATTGCAGTAAGGAGCAACTATCATGCAACATTTGACACTGCATCAGAAAAAGCAAATATTAGGCTGGTTACAAAACAACATTTATGGAGCATTTTAATATAGAGGGGGGGAGGAGTGGGCAAGGGGAGACAATCCAAAGCTTTGGTTAGCTGGAGGCAGCAGGATGGGATGGGTCCAGGGTTCACAGGTTGACTGGGCTGAGGCTGGAGAGAGAGAGAGAGAGAGAGAGAGAGAGAGAGAGAGAGGGGGAGGGACAAGGCCAAGGAAGGCTTTGAACATGATGCTGTACTGAGGAAATCTTGTTTAGTTTAGTTTAGAGAGACAGCGCGGAAACAGGCCCTTCGGCCCACCGAGTCCCTGCTGTCCGCCAATCCCCTACACTATCTACACTAGGGACAATTTGCTATCTTACCGATGCCAATTAATCTACAAACCTGCACGTCTTTGGAGTGTGGGAGGAAACCGAAGATCTCGGAGAAAACCCACGCAGGTCATGAGGAGAACGTACAAACTCCGTACAGACAGCACCCGTAGTCAGGATGGAACCCGGGTCTCCGGCGCTGTGAGGCAGCAACTCTACCACTGCGCCACCGTGCCGCCATTAGTTGAATTAAGTGTGTAGGAAGGAACTGTAGATGCTGTTTTAAACCGAAGATAGACACAAAGTTGGAGTAGCTCAGCGGGACAGGCAGCATGTCTGGAGAGAAGGAACGGGCGATGTTTAAGGTCCAGACCCTTCTTCAGACTCAAGAAGGGTCTCGACACGAAACGTCACCCATCCCTTCTCTCCACAGATGCTGCCTGACCCGCTGAGTTACTCCAGCACTCTGTGAAACGTCACCTATCCATGTTCTCCACAGATGCTGCCTGACCCGCTGAGTTACTCCAGGTCTCTGTGTCTATCCTAAATAATTTCCCTGTGGTTGCAGCCTGACTTGCAGTACTGCTGCCGGCCACGGGATGGAGCTCCACCTCGCCAGGAACCAGGCATAACCTGCCCATAGATGGGGTCTGTGTTGTTCAGTGTTGTTGGTGGCGCAGCGGGTAGAGCTGCTGCCTCACAGTGCCGGAGACCCGGGTTCCATCCCGACTACGGGCGCTGTCTGTACGGAGTTTGGAATTTCTCCCCGTGACCTGCGTGGGTTTTCTCCGGGTGCTCCGGTTTCCTCCCACACTCCAAAGACGTACAGGTTTGTAGGTTAATTGGCTTGATGTAAATTTAAACATTGTCCTTAGTGTGTGTATGGTCGTGTTAATAGAAACATAGAAAATAGGTGCAGGAGTAGGCCATTCGGCCCTTCAAGCCAGCACTACTATTCAAATAGCTGATCATCCACAATCAGTGCCCCATTCCTGCTTTCTCCCCATATCCCTTGATTCCGTTAAGAGCCAAATCTAACTCTCTCTTGAAAACATCCAGTGAATCGGCCTCCACTGCCCTCTGTGGCAGAGAATCCCACACATTCACAACTCTCTAGGTGAAAAGGTTTTTCCTCATCTCAGTCCTAAATGGCCTACCCCTTATTCTTAAACGGTGGCCCCTGGTTCTGGACTCCCCCAACATCGGGAACACTTTTCCTGCTTCTGCCCTGTCCAATCCCTTAAGAATTTTATATGTTTCTATAAGATCCCCTCTCATCGTTCTAAATTCCAGTGAATACAAGCCCAGTCGACCCATTCTTTCATCATGTTTCAGTCCCGCCATCCCGGGAATTAACCTGGTGAACCTACGCTGCACTCAATAGCAAGAATGTCCTTCCTCAAATTTCGGAGACTAAAATAGCACACAATACTCCAGGTGTGGTCTCACCAGGGCCCTGTACAACTGCAGTAGGACCCCCTTGCTCCTAAACTCAAATCCTCTCGCAATGAAGGCCAACTTTCAGTGACTGATGTACAAGCACACCCAGGTCTCATTGCACCTCCCCTTTTCCTAATCCGACACCATTCAGATAATTATTTGCCTTCCTGTTCTTACCACCAAAGTGGATAACCTCACATTTATCCACATTAAACTGCATCTGCCATGCATCTGCCCACTCACCCAACCTACCCAAGTCACCCTGCAGCCTCATAGCATCCTCCTCGCAGCTCACACTGCCACCCAGCTTTGTGTCATCCACAAACTTGGAGATGTCACATTTAATTCCCTCGTCTAAATCTTGAATATATAAAGTAAATAATTGGGGTCCCAGCACCGAGCCTTGCGGCACCCCACTAGTCAGTGTGTGGGGATCGCTGGTCTGTGCAGTCTCGGTGGGCCGAAGGCCCTGTTTCCACACTGTATCTAAAGTAAACTAAACTAAACATCATGAGCAGCATAATCAAGTACCAGTCTCACCCCGGCCACTCCCTCTTCTCCCCTCTCCCATCGGGCAAGAGGTACAGAAGTGTGAAAACGCACACCTCCAGATTCAGGGACAGTTTCTTCCCAGCTGTTATCAGGCAACTGAACCATCCTACCACAACCAGAGAGCAGTGCTGAACTACTATCTACCTCATTGGTGACCCTCGGACTATCCATGCTTGGACTTTGCTGGCTTTACCTTGCATTAAATGTTATTCCCTTATCATGCATATGTACACTGTGAATGGCTCGATTGTAATTATATTCAGTCTTTCCGCTGACTGGTTAGCACGCAACAAACTCTTTTCACTGTACCTCGGTACACGTGACAATAAACTGAACTGAGCTGACTATGTTGGGCACAGACACTGGGCTAAAGAGCCTGTTGCTGTGTTGTACGGCTGCGTTCTAGCGTGCATCTTCCGCATTGGACAATGATTCTAAGGCACATAGGACAGTTGGACACTCGGCTCCATGACTAAGGTTGCCAACTGTCCCTTATTAAAGACATCCCGTATTTTGCGCTAAATTGGTTTGTCCCATACAGAACCGCCCATGTCCGTATTAGGCCCGTAGGGCACTGTAGGCCCGGATACTGTAGGCCCGGACAGTGTAGGCCCGGACGCTGTAGGCCCGGACGCTGTAGGCCCAGACGTTGTAGGCCCGGACACTGTAGGCCCGGACACTGTAGGCCCGGACACTGTAGGCCCGGACAGTGTAGGCCCGGACGCTGTAGGCCCAGACACTATAGGCCCGGACGCTGTAGGCCCGGACACTATAGGCCCGGACACTGTAGGCCCGGACACTGTAGGCCCAGACACTATAGGCCCGGACAGTGTAGGATCCTTCTTGAGACCCTGTCCCGCTGGTTTGGCTCAGCCACCAAGCACGACATCCGGAGGCTGCAACGGATCGTTCGCACAGCTGAGAAGGTTGTTGGCTGCAACCTTCCCCCCATTGACGAACTGTACACTGCAAGGGCCAGGAAGCAAGTGGGCAAGATCATCTCTGACCCCTCTCACCCTGGCCACAAACTCTTCGAAGCACTTCCCTCTGGAAGGCGACTCCGGACTGTCAAAGCAGCCACAGCCAGACATAAAAACAGCTTTTTTTCCATGAGTAGTAGCTCTACTCAACAACCAAAGTCTGTCCTCTCTTTTTTGCCCTGGTTTATTTTCACCCACATGTTTAAACCGTAATGTTGTATCCTTATTGTTTTGATGTGTTTATGCTTTATTCTTAATTGTTAACTGTATGTTTGTGTTGTCATTTGTGAGCGGAGCACCAAGGCACATTCCTTGTATGTGCACATACTTGGCCAATAAACTTATTCATTCATTCATTCATTCATTCATTCATTCATTCATTCATTCATTCATTCAATCATTCAGATTTGTAGGTGTGGAAGAAATTATTAATATCCTTCCTCACTTAATTTTGATTGGAATTGAACAAGGTAATGAAAGGGTGCTTGGATGTGACAATTGGCCTCTCTGGTTGACCAGGTGCAGAAGAGGCTGGTGGGAATCGACAAAGTAAGATTAGATGTATTACCTCTTGTCTGGGAGTGTGTTGAAGGGTGGATGGTAAATGTAAACATACAATAGGGGACGTAGATAAGGAAGCTTGTTTCTCTCAGCAGTGTGTTACAGTTGACCACCCGCGCCCCCTACCACGAGTGGCTGTAAATGGGGGGGCTTGTGACTGGTGGAGAGGGGATGGTGGAGCCCAACAGGCGAGATAGAATAATGTCCAGATGCCCTCGTGTTGTGTTTGACTTGTATTAACCACCTGTTGCTGAATAGGATTAACATCAACAGAAAGTATGGTATGACTAATGAAATAATTGGTACCCATGTAGTAGATGGAATATTTTCATAAATGTTGTATCTAACAAAGAACCCAAGTTGTTCACTGCAGAGTATATCTGTGGGCTAATTCTGCTGTGATGGGCCATCTCTCCATGATATCGTGCAGAACAATCTCCAAGCAAATCGGCAACGTTTCCGCTTTTCATTTTCCATTAATTTCCCTCTAAATTTATTTCTTCCACAGTAGGTGAACTGGCTTGGTATAAATGTAAAACCTTATCCCTGGTGTGTGTGTGTAGGATAGTGTTAGTGTGTGGGGATCGCTGGTCAGTGCGGACTCGGTGGGCCGAAGGGCCTGTTTCCACGCTGTATCTCTAAAGTAAGCAGAGGCGTTGTTTGTGGACATTGTTGACTGTGTGAGTAGCCGTGTCTGCCCGTCCAATGGTTCTGGGCAGCCCATCCTGACCCAATCCAGCCCAACCCAGCCCAGCCCAGCCCAGCCCCAGCCCAGCCCAGCCCAGCCCAGCCCCATCCCAACCCAGCCCAGCCCAGCCCAGCCCCAGCCCATCCCAACCCAGCCCATCCCAACCCAGCCCAGCCCAGCCCAGCCCCAGCCCATCCCAACCCAGCCCAGCCCAACCCAGCCCATCCCAACCCAGCCCAGCCCAACCCAGCCCATCCCATCTCGTCCCGTCCCATCCCATCCTAACCCCAGCCCATCCCAACCCAGCCCAGCCCGTCCCATCCCAACCCAGCCCAGCCCAGCCCAGCCCAGCCCAACCCAACCCAGTTCAGCCCAGCCCAGCCCAGCCCAGCCCGGCCCAGCCCAGCCCAGTCCAGCCCAGCCCAGCCCATCCCATCCCAGCCCAGCCCAGCCCAGCCCGTCCCGTCCCGTCCCATCCCAACCCAGCCCAGCCCAGCCCATTTCAACCCGGTCCAGCCCAGCCCAGTCCAGCCCGGCCCAGCCCAGCCCATCCCATCCCAGCCCAGCCCAGCCCAGCCCGTCCCGTCCCGTCCCATCCCAACCCAGCCCATCCCATCCCGTCCCATCCCAGCCCAGCCCAGCCCATCCCATCCCGTCCCATCCCGACCCAGCCCATCCCGTCCCATCCGAACCCGGCCCAGCCCAGCCCAGCCCAGCTCATCCCAGCCCAGCCCGGCCCAGCCCAGCCTAGCCCAGCCCAGCCCAGCCCAGCCCATCCCGACCCGGCCCTGCCCGGCCCAGCCCAGCCCATCCTGACCTAACCCACCCCAGTCCAGCCCAGCCCAGCCCATCCCAGCCTATCCCATCCCATCCTGACCCAGCCCAGCCCGGCCCAGTTGCAGTTCTCTGGAACACCACGTATACGGCAGCTGTCACCCCCACGTCAACCTGCCAACGTGTCACCAGGATGATTCAAGACCCTGCAGCAACTTCCCGATTTAACTCAGGCTTTCCTTTCCTCGGTGGGAGGTCAGGGGAACGGCAGAGCTTGTTTCAGCGGCTGAGATGAGCCCGTCTGCCTGAAGCCTCTGTATTGGCACCTCACCCTTCCTCGGTTAGACAAACTCAGCACCATCGTAGACAGACTGCTCTGGGGCCTGGGGACGTTGTGCCAACAGCTCACAGCCGTCGTTTATACAGTTCAGTGCAGTTTATTGTCACGTGTACCGAGCGAGGTACAGTGAAAAGCTTTTGTTGCAAATTTGCAGATGATACTAAGTTGGGGGGTAGTGTGAATTGTGAGGAAGATGCAATAACGCTGCAGGGTGACTTGGACAGGTTGTGTGAGTGGGCGGATACATGGCAGATGCAGTTTAATGTAGGTAAGTGTGAGGTTATTCACTTTGGAAGTAAGAATAGAAAGGCAGATTATTATCTGAATGGTGTCAAGTTAGGAGGAGGGGGAGTTCAACGAGATCTGGGTGTCCTAGTGCATCAGTCAATGAAAGGAAGCATGCAGGTTCAGCAGGCAGTGAAGAAAGCCAATGGAATGTTGGCCTTCGTAACAAGAGGAGTTGAGTATAGGAGCAAAGAGGTCCTTCTACAGTTGTACCGGGCCCTGGTGAGACCGCACCTGGAGTACTGTGTGCAGTTTTGGTCTCCAAATTTGAGGAAGGATATTCTTGCTATGGAGGGCGTGCAGCGTAGGTTCACTAGGTTAATTCCCGGAATGGCGGGACTGTCGTATGTTGAAAGGCTGGAGCGATTGGGCTTGTATACACTGGAATTTAGAAGGATGAGGGGGGATCTTATTGAAACATATAAGATAATTAGGGGATTGGACACATTAGAGGCAGATAACATGTTCCCAATGTTGGGGGAGTCCAGAACAAGGGGCCACAGTTTGAGAATAAGGGGTAGGCCATTTAGAACGGAGATGAGGAAGAACTTTTTCAGTCAGAGGGTGGTGAAGGTGTGGAATTCTCTGCCTCAGAAGGCAGTGGAGGCCAGTTCGTTGGATGCTTTCAAGAGAGAGCTGGATAGAGCTCTTAAGGATAGCGGAGTGAGGGGGTATGGGGAGAAGGCAGGAACGGGGTACTGATTGAGAGTGATCAGCCATGATCGCATTGAATGGCGGTGCTGGCTCGAAGGGCTGAATGGCCTACTCCTGCACCTATTGTCTATTGTCTATTGTCTATTGTCTAACTAGTCAGCGGAAAGACAATACGTGATTACAATCGATCCATTCACAGTGAACAGAAACAGGATAAAGGAATAACGTTTAGTGCAAGGTGAAGCCAGCAAAATCCGATCAAGGATAGTCCGAGGGTCACCAATGAGGTAGATAGTAGTTCAGGACTATTGGTAGATAGTACGATACGATACGATACGATAGAACGTTATTTATCCCAGGAGGGAAATTGATCTGCCAACAGTCATAAAACACAAGGTACATGTACCGTGAAATTCAAATGATGAATGGAAAGTCCAGGATTGGGGGTGTGCAAAGATTGGGGAGGTCAGTCTCAGTCTCAGTCTCAGTCTCAGTCTCCCCCACGACACAAGGGCGAGGAGTTTGATAGTCACAGGGAAGCGGGATGTCCTTTGGCGTTCCGTGCTGCCAGGGAGATACACAACATAGTCATAGTGATCTCGCGTGGAAACAGGCCCTTCGGCCCAACCTGCCCACACTGGCCAAGATGCCCCAACTACACTGGTCGCACCTGCCTGCGTTTGGCCAATATGGGAGTGGGTAACAGAGGCAGACGCCGGACAAAGTGGCCGGAGAGGAGAACGGGGCGGGGTCTTACCTTCCTTATGCACCCTGAGGGTGGGCTGAGGGAGACGCCTGGGGTTGCCAACTGTCCCGTATTAGCCGGCACATCCCGTATTTTGGGCTAAATTGGTCTGTCCCGTACGGGACCGCCCTTGTCCTGTATTAGGCCCGGGAGGCACTGTAGGCCCGGACACTGTAGGCCCTGACAGTGTAGGCCCGGACACTGTAGGCCTGGACACTGTAGGCCCTGACGTTGTAGGCCCTGACAGTGTAGGCCCGGACACTGTAGGCCCGGATGTTGTAGACCCTGACAGTGTAGGCCCGGACGTTGTAGGCCCAGGAGGCACTGTAGGCCCGGACGCTGTAGGCCCAGACAGTGTAGGCCCGGGTGCCGCCTAATGGAGGTTGCGTAGCAACCCGCCTCCCGGCCCAGGTGGCCGCCATTGGTGGAGAGGGAGCACGCGGCCGCTGGCTGGGTGAGGTGACGTCACCTTGTCCCGTATTTGGGAGCGAGATAGTTGGCACCCACTAGAGACGCCCCTCACCGGGGCTCGAGGGCTGCAGGGGGCTGTGGGCCGAGTGGGCGAGGAGAGGGGGGGCGGGTGACGGGATGATCCGGACCGTGGCGACGGACGGGATGTTACGGCCACGTGTAGCTGGGACTGGCCAGCCCTGACCACTCGTGCAGGAACCCAGTGGGCTGTCCTATACAATGTGAACCAACCCAGGGACTGTGCTGATATAATCTCACTGATCTGGATCCAAAATCAATCCCACTGTACCTCGCTCGGTACACATGATGATAAAGAGGGGCGGCGGTAGAGTTGCTGCCTCACAGCGCCGGAGACCCGGGTTCCATCCCGACTACGGGTGCTGTCTGTACGGAGTTTGTACGTTCTCCCCGTGACCTGCGTGGGTTTTCTCCGGGTGCTCCGGTTTCCTCCCACACTCCAAAGACGTACAGGTTTGTAGGTTAATTGGCTTGGTGTAAATGTAAATTGTCCCTTAAAACTGAGGCGAGATAAATCTTTTTCACCCAGAGAGTTGTGAATCTGTGGAATTCTCTGCCACAGAGGGCAGTGGAGGCCGATTTACTGGATGAATTTAAAAGAGTTAGATAGAGCTCTAGGGGCTAGTGGAATCAAGGGATATGGGGAGAAGGCAGGCACGGTTACTGATTGTGGATGATCAGCCATGATCACAATGAATGGCGGTGCTGGCTCTAAGGGCTGAATGGCCTCCTCCTGCACCTATTTTCTATGTGTGTAGGCTTGTGTTAGTGTGCGGGGATCGCTGGTCAGTGCGGACTTAGTGGGCCGAAGGGCCTGTTTCAATGCTGTATCTCTGAATTGAGCCATTGAAACGAGATTCCTTTAAAAATGACATTGAAGGAATGTTGTAAATGTGTGGTTAGTGGTGGGTACAGGCTCGATGGGCAGAAGGGCCTGTTCCTCCCTGGCTCTGTTACCTGCACAGATACGCTGGGCCGGGTGGGATTGATTTACATTGTGCAGCACAAAGGCGGGACTGCTAATCAATTAGAGCTTTTAGAAGGGAAGCAAATAAATAATTGGCAGAGGCAGCAAGTGGGCAGCTTGCTGTGTGGAACGGGTGGACTGGTGGAATCCCACCGTGAGTGGCACTGGGAACTGTGTGTACACACAACCACTACGCCTCTCGCCCCGTGAACACACACTCACACACACACTCACACACACGCACGCACTCACACACACACTCACTCACACGCACACACTCACACACGCACTCACTCACACACACACACACACACCCTCACACACACACGCACACACACACTCAATGAGAGATCGCAGAAAGCAGAGCTTGATACTTTACAGTTTATTGTTGAATATAAAACTACAAAAGGCTGCTCGGTTCCACTGACATTTGTCCAGTTGCATTTAATTACAGTCGTGACGATGCAAATACAGTGACTCTGAGCTCTGTTGTGTTCAAAATATTGCATAGAAAAAAGGCACAGCTCCTGAGTGTGGGCAGAGCAGAGGGGTGGCCCCTGTAGAAGGGAGGGGCGCTCCACTGATTCCCAGCAGAGACACAGCAGAGCAGAGAGGTGGCCCCTGTAGAAGGGAGGGGCGCTCCACTGATTCCCAGCAGACACAGCAGAGCAGAGGGGTGGCCCCTGTAGAAGGGAGGGGCGCTCCACTGATTCCCAGCAGAGCAGAGACGTAGCCTCTGTAGAAGGGACAAGCACTCTGCTAATTCCCAGCAGAGGCTGTGACATGGCCCTGTAGAAGGGGCAGGCGCTCTGCTATTTCCCAGCAGAGACTGTGGCTTCTGTGGAAGGGAGAATCACTCTGCTAATTCCCAGCAGAGATGACGTGGCCTCTGTAGAAGGGAGACTCGCTCTGCTATTTCCCAGCAGACACGGCACAGGCCATGTAGCCTCTGTAGAAGGGAGAGGCGCTCTGTTAATTCCCAACAGAGACACAGCAGAGCAGAGATGTGGCCTCTGTAGAAGGGAGAATCACTCTGCTAATTCCCAGCAGAGGCTGTGACATGACCCTGTGCAAGAGGCAGGCGCTCTGCTATTTCCCAGCAGAGACACAGCAGAGACTGTGGCCTCTGTGGAAGGGAGAATCACTCCTCTAATTCCCAGCAGAGGTGATGTGGCCTCTGTGGAAGGGAGACTCACTCTGCTAATTCCCAGCAGAGACACAGCAGAGATGATGTGGCCTCTGTGGAAGGGAGAATCACTCTGCTATTTCCCAGCAGAGACTGTTCTGAAGGCTGTCCACTCCTGCACCCAGGTACATTTGCAAGGATGAATACACTCCTAGTTACACATACATTCTGTACACATTATAATCCGCTCCACACACTCTGGTAGCTACTCATTGAAATAAATATATTTACACAAAGAATAAATAATAGGTTTTGGGAAACTGTCCCAGCTCCACTAGAGTCCCTGTGCTCTGTCCCCCTTGAGCTTGCAGTGCCCTGGTCAGTCACCAGTCCTTCTCATTTACACTGTGTCGACCAGTTCTGTCTGTACACTGCACCATGTCACTAAACATTTAATATACACGTATACTTTCTAAGTGGGCACCTTTGAGGCGTTAAAAATATACCCAATAAAGTGAAAGATTAATTTAAGATTCCAATAACTCTCCTCACCCGAAACAAAGACAATGCTATAAACTGCATAGTGAATTTATCAGGAGTTATCCTGGCTGTTTACTGGACATTAAGTTTAATAGTAGGCCGACGTACATCAAATAGGACTGAGAGGAGGCGGTACCTTTATATTAGAAGTAAGAATGTCATTGTTCTATCTGGGACATTTGACAATCTTGACTTGATAAGGTTTTGAAAAGTGTAAGAAAATAACTGCAGATGCTGGTGCAAATCGAAGGTATTTATTCACAAAGTGCTGGAGTAACTCAGCAGGTCAGGCAGCATCTGTGGAGAGAAGGAATGGGGAGACCCTTGGTCTCGACCTAAAACGTCACCCATTCCTTCTCTCCACAGACACTGCCTGACCCGCTGAGTTACTCCAGCACTCTGTGAAACGTCACCTATCCATGTTCTCCACAGATGCTGCCTGACCCGCTGAGTTACTCCAGCACTCTGTGAAACGTCACCCATTCCTTCTCTCCACAGATGCTGCCTGACCCGCTGAGTTACTCCAGCATCTGCAGTTTTCTTTCCTACTCATCTCTGGCTGATCCTTCATTTTGTTTATGGAAGGTTTTTAAATTTGCTAAACTGACAGCCTGGTCGAGTCACAGTTCCTGCAAGTAAACATTCCCACTGCAAGATCGAGATCAGAGTTTAAACGCGAATAACGTGGCAGAACAGAAAACATAAGTTAGAATTCTTAAATAAATTAATCTACTCCTACATTAGGCGTCTGCATTGCAATGTAAGTTGTAATCCGCACACAACTGCTGTGATATCAATGAGAATAAAACTAAACTAACAAACACCGTGATATCGTTGGAAGAAGGCAGGAGGGAATTATTTCAAAGCCATTTACAAGACAATTATTAAATACGTTTGTCTGTGCTTAATCATAAGATTTAAAAACCATAATTACACTCAGTGTAAAAGTCATGCAGAGATCTGATCCTGTCTGAAATTGATTGTTATTTATCAAAAGCAATGAGGAGACGAGACAGTGGGAAGAGGAGAGGGGGAGGGAGGGGGAGCAAGGGGGGGTTCTGTGTGCATGTGTGTGTGTCCATGCATGTCTGTGTGTGTGTGCACGCGGGAGCGTGTCCATGTGTATGTCTGTGCTTGTGCATGTCCATGCATGTGTGTGCATGCATGTGCGTGTGCCTGTGTGCGCATGTCCATGTGCGTGTGTGCATGTCTGTGTGTGTGCATGTCCATGTGTGCGCATGTCCATGTGCGTGTGTGCATGTCTGTGCGTGTGCATGTCGATGTGCATGCATGTGTGTGTGCCTGTGTGCGCATGCGTGTCCATGTGCGTGTGTGGCCGTGTGTGTCATAGCCTGTTGCTGCCCTCCCTGTGTGATGGACAGTGGGACTGTTGTTTCTAGCACCGTGTGTGTGTGTGTAGCTGGGACCTTGTGTCTCATTGCCTTGCATAGATGCCCCGGCCCTGACCATGACTGAGAGGTAACAGTCATGACTGAGGGGCAAGAGGTGAGGGGCGAGAGGTGAAGGTGAGGGGCGAGAGGGCAGGGGTGGGGGGTGGGAGGTGAGAGGTGAAGGTGAGGGGCGAGAGGGCAGGGGTGGGGGGTGGGAGGTGAGAGGTGAAGGTGAGGGGCGAGAGGGCAGGGGTGGGGGGTGAGGGGCGAGAGGGCAGGGGTGGGGGGTGAGGGGCGAGAGGGCAGGGGTGGGGGGTGAGGGGCGAGAGAGAGTTGAGAGGGATGGAATGAGAGAGGAGGTAAGGAGAGAGTTTGGAGGGATGGAGAGAGGGAGAGGAAGAGGGTGCTTGAAGTTGGAGGTGAGGTGGTGCTGGCTCCCAGCATCACCGAGGCTGTCAATTACAAAGATGGACACAGAGTGCTGGAGTAACTCAGTGGGTCAGGCAGCATCTGTGGAGAACATGGATAGGTGACGTTTCGGGTCAGGGACCTGTCCCCTCCCCTGACATCAGTCTGAAGAAGGGTCCCGACCCGAAACGTCACCCATTCCTTCTCTCCACAGATGCTGCCTGACCCGCTGAGTTACTCCAGCTTTGTGTGTCTGTCGTTGATGTAAAGCAGGGCCTGCAGTTTCTGGGAAGCCACAGTGAGTGAGTGAAAGACTGTGATGAACAGGTTGAGGATCGGTGTGGGGGTCCAATCACCAGTGTGTGGCTCAACGCCTCCCACAGCCCACACCCCCCTCCCCTCAGCCACACTGAGCTGCCCCAAGACCCCATGCAACCCCTGTCCACCTACCCCCACCCGCCTCTCAGACCCCACATCCACAACATCTGTCTGTATAAAAGTACAAGTGTCCGTGTCCATCTGGGTCAACACCACATCCTATCAAAATAGCTCTCCGGTGTATAAAAAGCAGCGTTTACAAAACAATACCATCGATGCCGGACCCGTACAAAAATATAAAAGCAACGCAGAGTGCAGGTTCAGAGGGGCCGGACTGGACCGGTCTGGTCTCTCGGTGGTCAGCGGCTGTACGAGCAGCAGCAGGAGGAGGTCATGGTGGAGCCGGCCTCGCCCGGGGAGGGGTGTGTGGATAAGCTGCCCTCTGGCAAGTGCTGACCCCCGGCCCAGCCCAGCCCGGCCCCTCACTGGAGACGGGACACGATGAGCAGAGGAGGCGCACATGGCGGGACACCTGGACACCCGGACCTGGAGCCGCTGGGACTGGAGCCACTGGACCTGGAGCCACTGGACCTGGAGCCGCTGGACCTGGAGCCACTGGACCTGGAGCCGCTGGACCTGGAGCCGCTGGACCTGGAGCCACTGGACCTGGAGCCGCTGGACCTGGAGCCGCTGGACCTGGAGCCGCTGGGACTGGAGCCGCTGGACCTGGAGCCGCTGGACCTGGAGCCGCTGGACCTGGAGCCGCTGGGACTGGAGCCGCTGGACCTGGAGCCACTGGACCTGGAGCCGGTGCCGTGTAGAGTGGTGACGTTGTAAACCTGCACCCACCACCGCGCTGCGAAAAGTAACGGCCGGAGTGCCTGTGTGTGAATAAGTGGCGAGCCCGGCCCAGCATCACGACCCCACCAGCACCTCCATGATGTGGTCCAGCTCAGCCAGGTCCAGCTTGAAGGGCGGGCAGGGGGGAGAGGGGGGCTGGCCGCTGTGGGGGGCAAGGGGGGAGTGGGGCTTCAGCGTATCGTCGGCGCTGGCCCGGCCGCTGGGCGCGGGGTCAAAGTCGTACATGGACGTGTCGATGTCGGCAAACAGGATGTCATCCAGGGTCAGGTCAGTGAGGAAGCCGGTGCCAGGGGTCTCCGAGCTGCCAGGGGTCTCCGAGCTGCCGGGGATCTCTGCCCCCGCCCCCGGCCTGTTGACCGGCAGCTCCACCGGCCTGTGGCCGCTCGGCCCGTCTGTGTGCTGCGTGGGGCACAACTCGTGGATGTCGGCCAGGGCAGACGAGAAGCTGTCGTTGGGCAAGGGGGTGGGGAGGGGGTCCGCTTGCAGTAAGGAGGCGGGGGTAAGGCGGGGGTGTGGGGGGGTGGGGCAGGTGTGTGGGGGGGTGGGGCAGGTGTGTGGGGGGGTGGGGCAGGTGTGTGGGGGGGTAAGGCGGGGGTGTGGGGGGGTAAGGCGGGGGTGTGGGGGGGTGGGGCAGGTGTGTGGGGGGGTGGGGCAGGTGTGTGGGGGGGTGATGCGGGAGTGTGGGGGGGTAAGGCGGGGGTGTGGGGGGGTGGGGCAGGTGTGTGGGGGGGTGATGCAGGTGTGTGGGGGGGTGGGGCAGGTGTGTGGGGGGGTGGGGCAGGTGTGTGGGGGGGTGATGCGGGAGTGTGGGGGGGTAAGGCAGGGGTGTGGGGGGGTGGGGATGATGCGGGGGTGTGGGGGGGTAAGGCGGGGGTGTGGGGGGGTGGGGCAGGTGTGTGGGGGGGTGGGGCAGGTGTGTGGGGGGGTGATGCGGGAGTGTGGGGGGGTAAGGCGGGGGTGTGGGGGGGTGGGGATGATGCGGGGGTGTGGGGGGGTGGTGCAGGTGTGTGGGGGGGTGATGCGGGAGTGTGGGGGGGTGGGGCAGGTGTGTGGGGGGGTGGGGCAGGTGTGTGGGGGGGTGGTGCAGGTGTGTGGGGGGGGTGGAGCAGGTGTGTGGGGGGGGTGGTGCAGGTGTGTGGGGGGGCGGTGCAGGTGTGTGGGGGGGTGGGGCAGGTGTGTGGGGGGGTGGTGCAGGTGTGTGGGGGGGTGGGGCAGGGGTCCAGCGGGTTGCAGCTGGCCGGGGCTGGGGAGGGGGGGCAGGGCAGGGCAGGGGGCCGGGGAGGGGGGGGCAGGGGTGGGGTGTGCACCTGTCTGTAGTCGTGGTTGAGGGGCTGGGAGGGGGTGGGGGCAGGGCAGGGGGCCGGGGCAGGGGAGGGGGCCGGGGCTGGGGAGGGGGGCAGGGGTGGGGTGTGCACCTGTCTGTAGTCGTGGTTGAGGGGCTGGGAGGGGGTGGGGGCAGGGGAGGGGGCCGGGGCAGGGGAGGGGGTGATGAGCACGGGGGGTCTGTGCGCCCCCTCTTGTTTCAGCTCCTCCTGGATGGAGCGCAGCATGTTATTGATCAGCACGGTTCTCTGCAGGCTGGGCTCGGTTGGCGGATGCTGGTACAGTTTCATCAGCGACATGTTGAAGATAGTCTGTCGTTGTAGATTGTACGACACTCGCGACGCCCCCCACTCCCACGCCGCGGCAACCTTTGCCTTCCACCCCGTCTTCATCCTCACTAAACTTCCGCTTAGCTCCTCTCCGCAACATCAACCTGCAAGGGCAAAAGCTCAGCGTTAGCCCACATCCACCCATCACAGCGGGCAGCCAGTCCCACGGTAAACCAGCAGTGAGGACCAGAATGGGTGAGTGCGCTCAGTCCTGGGCTCCACGTGGACACACACAAGGTCATTGTTACAACAGAAACACTCACACACACACACTCACGCACATACGCTCACGCACACACACTCACGCACACACTCACGCACACACACTCACGCACACGCCCACACACATATGCTCACACTCTCACGCACCAACACTCACATACGCTCACACACACACATGCACACTCACACACATACAAACACACTCAGCCACATACACACACTTGCACGCACACTCGTGTGTTTCTAATTGTAGATGTTGATATGATGCCACCATTGAGCAGGTGGGGTTGAACATTGTGAGTTCCCTGCGCTGTGATTGACCAACAGACAGCGGGCAGTAAAGGGGTATTAGTGTAAAATGTGATGCCCCAGACAGGGTCACACATTGCACGTCTGAATCTCAGGGGCAATCCTAAATATGGGATTAGATATTCCATTACCACCATGAGGAGCACCAGGTTAGAATTCTGGTGTTTATTCAGTTGGTTTATTGTGGCGTGCAGCGAGCCAGTCACACACTTTTGTTGCGGTATCAGTCAGCGGAGACAACACACAATTATAGTCTGTAGAAGGGTCTCGACCCGAAACGTCACCCATTCCTTCTCTCCTGAGATGCTGCCTGACCTGCTGAGTTACTCCAGCACTCTGTGAAACGTCACCCATACCTTCTCTCCTGTGATGCTGCCTGACCTGCTGAGTTACTCCAGCACTCTGTGCCTGGTTGTGGAACTAACACTGGGCCAGTTGTATTGAGTGGGTGCTCGGCAGGCGAGGTCTCTCGCTGTTCCCACACAACGCGGTCTGCAGACAAGCAAGCGCTCACTGGGGCCGGGGTCAATAGACAACAGGTGCAGGAGGAGGCCATTCGGCCCTTCGAGCCAGCACCGCCATTCATTGTGATCATGGCTGATCATCCACAATCAGTAACCCGTGCCTGCCTTCTCCCCATATCCCTTGATTCCACTAGCCCCTAGAGCTCTATCTACCTCAATAAACTTTGAGCTTCTTCAATAAACTTTGTGTCAGTTGCCAAAGGTAAAGTTAGGCAAGTTTCAGGGTGTCAGACGGAGTACAGGTGATGATGTTCCAAACATCGTGGTCCAGCTGTCATTTACTGATTTAACTCTCCTCTAACAAGTCACTCTTTGCCACAGAAAACACATACGAAAAATAACGTAGGAAACCGAAACTGTGTGAACCCAGATGACAAACGTCACTAACTGACAAGAGGAAAGGATGCTGTCCGCGGTTTCCTGCCGTTTTGAGTTGCTGTGTGTAATTTCACCAAGAGCTTCGATATCCTGTCACCTCACCAACAGCTCATCAGCAGGACAAAGGTCCCCAACTCTCAGTGCCCCACTCACTCTGTGCGCGTGTGTGTGTGTGTGGGTGTGGGTGTGTGTGTGTGTGTGTGTGTGTGTGTGTGTGTGTGTGGGTGTTCGTGTGTGCACATGTGCGAGTGTGGGTGTGGATGTGTTTTTGTGTGTGTAGATGTGTGTGTGCGTGTGTGGGGTGTGTGTGTGTGTGTGTGTGTGAGTGGGTGTGTTTCACCCAGAGAGTTGTGAATCTGTGGAATTCTCTGCCACAGAAGGCAGTGGAGGTCAATTCTCTGGATGTTTTCAAGAGAGAGTGAGGTTTAACTCTTAGGGCTAACGGAATCAAGGGATATGGGGAGAAAGCAATAGACAATAGGTACAGGAGGAGGCCATTCGGCCCTTCGCGCCAGCACCATCATTCAATGTGATCATGGCTGATCATTCTCAATCAGTACCCTGTTCCTGCCTTCTCCCCATACCCCCTAACTCCGCTATCCTTAAGAGCTCTATCTAGCTCTCTCTTGAATGCATTCAGAGCTCTATCTAGCTCTCTCTTGAATTCTTCTGAGGCAGAGAATTCCACAGATTCACAACTCTCTGGGTGAAAAAGTTGTTCCTCATCTCAGTTCTAAATGGCCTACCCCTTATTCTTAAACTGTGGCCCCTTGTTATGGACTCCCCCAACATTGGGAACATGTTTCCTGCCTCTAACGTGTCCAACCCCTTAATAATCTTATACGTTTCGATAAGATCCCCTCTCATCCTTCTAAATTCCAGTGTATGCAAGCCCAGTCGCTCCAGTCTTTCAACATATGACAGTCCCGCCATTCCAGGAATTAACCTAGTAAACCTACGCTGCACGCCCTCAATAGCAAGAATATCCTTCCCCAAATTTGGAGACCAAAACTGCACACAGTACTCCAGGTGCGGTCTCACTAGGGCCCTGTACAACTGCAGAAGGACCTCTTTGCTCCTATACTCAACTCCTCTTGTTATGAAGGCCAACATACCATTGACTTTCTTCACTGCCTGCTGTACCTGCATGCTTCCTTTCAGTGACTGATGCACTCAGACACCCAGATCTCGTTGTACGTCCCCTGTTCCTAACTTGACACCATTCAGATAATACTCTGCCTTCCTATTCTTACCACCAAAGTGGATAACCTCACACTTATCTACATTAAAGCAGGAACGGGATACTAATTTTAGATGGTCAGTCATGATCACATTGAGTGGCGGTGCTGGCCAGAAGGGCCGAATGGCCTCCTCCTGCACCTATGTTTCTATGTTTCTAACGTTTGAGCCATGTCTGCAGCAATTCAATAAGTCAAAGACTTCTCCACTCCATGAGTTGTTCCATGAAATTCAACTCTGTGGAATTCAATTTTTAGTGGGATATTGCCAAGATTCACAAGTGATAGGAGCAGAATTAGGCCATTCGGCCCATCAAGTCTATGCCGCCATTCAATCATGAACGATCTCTCCCTTCTAACCCCATTCTCCTGCCTTCTCCCCACAACCCCTGACACCCCAAGAATCTGTCTATCTCTGCCTTAAAAATATCCATTAACTTGGCCTCCACTTGGCTGGGACTCTATTCCTTGGAGCGCAGGAGTTTGAGGAGTGATGTTATAGAGGTGTATAAGATTATGAGAGGAATAGATCAGGTAGATGCACAGAGTCTCTTGCCCAGAGTAGGGGAATCAAGGACCAGAGGACATAGGTTTAAGGTGAAGGGGAAAGGTTTCACAGGAACATGGGAAACATTTCCACACAGAGGGTGGTGGGTTTTTGGAACGAGCTGCTGGAGGAGGTAGTTGAGGCAGGGACTATCGCAACATTTCAGGAGCATTGGGACAGGTACATGGATAGGTAAGGTTTGGCGGGATATGGGCCAAACACAGGTAGGGTGGAATAGTGTAGATGAGACATGTTGGTTAGTACAGGTGTCAGGGGTGATGGGGAGAAGGCAGGAGAATGGGGTTAGGAGGGAGAGATAGATCAGCCACGATTGAATGGCAAAGTAGACTTGATGGGCCGAATGCCCTAAATCTGCTCCTATCACATGGTTGGCGATGTTGGTGTGGGCAAGTTGGGCCGAAGGGCCTGTTTCCACGCTGTCACCTATCCATGTTCTCCACAGATGCTTCCTGACCCGCTGAGTTACTCCATCACTCTGTGAAACGTCACCTATCCATGTTCCCCACAGATGCTGCCTGACTAGGCACTAGTTTCCACAAGCAGTGTGGGACGTTGATTCCCAGCGGACGGCAGCCCTTACTTTGATCACCTGAGCCTTTAGTTTTGTTGTCTGGTGTTGCCATGTGTACCCAGGTACAGTGGAAGGCCCTCCCCACACACCGCCCACCTTCACCACTCTGTGACACACTGGGCCGCTGGTCCCAAGCCCCAGCTGTGAGCACAACTCATCTGTCAGAGTTCCAGGAACCAGGACACTTTCTGCAGACGGCAGCTGTTAGTTGTCAGTGCCAGCCCGGTGTGTCTCTGAAACAAGCCCGCTCCCTCACGTCCCACACAGACCCTGCTCACTCGTACACGTCCCACACAGACCCTGCCCACCCCCTCACGTCCCACAGACCCTGCCCACTCGTACACGTCCCACACAGACCCTGCCCGCTCGTACACGTCCCACACAGACCCTGCCCACTCGTACACGTCCCACACAGACCCTGCCCGCTCGTACACGTCCCACACAGACCCTGCCCACTCGTACACGTCCCACACAGACCCTGCCCACCCCCTCACGTCCCACACAGACCCTGCCCACCCCCTCACGTCCCACAGACCCTGCCCACCCCCTCACGTCCCACACAGACCCTGCCCGCTCCCTCACGTCCCACACAGACCCTGCCCGCTCGTACACGTCCCACAGACCCTGCCCACCCCCTCACGTCCCACAGACCCTGCCCACTCGTACACGTCCCACACAGACCCTGCCCGCTCGTACACGTCCCACACAGACCCTGCCCACCCCCTCACGTCCCACAGACCCTGCCCACCCCCTCACGTCCCACAGACCCTGCCCACTCGTACACGTCCCACACAGACCCTGCCCACTCGTACACGTCCCACACCGACCCTGCCCACTCGTACACGTCCCACACAGACCCTGCCCACTCCCTCACGTCCCACACAGACCCTGCCCGCCCCCTCACGTCCCACACAGACCCTGCCCGCTCGTACACGTCCCACACAGACCCTGCCCACCCCCTCACGTCCCACACAGACCCTGCCCACCCTCTCACGTCCCACACAGACCCTGCCCACCCCCTCACGTCCCACACAGACCCTGCCCACCCCCTCATGTCCACACAGACCCTGCCCACCCCCTCACGTCCCACACAGACCCTGCCCACCCCCTCACGTTCCACAGACCCTGCCCACTCCCTCACGTCCCACACTGACCCTGCCCACTCGTACACATCCCACAGACCCTGCCCACCCCCTCACATCCCACATAGACCCTGCCCACTCGTACATGTCCCACACAGACCCTGCCCACTCGTACACATCCCACACAGACCCTGCCCACCCCCTCACGTCCCACACAGACCCTGCCCGCTCCCTCACGTTCCACACAGACCCTGCCCACTCGTACACGTCCCACAGACCCTGCCCGCTCGTACATGTCCCACACAGACCCTGCCCACTCGTACACTTCCCACACAGACCCTGCCGACTCGTACACGTCCCACACAGACCCTGCCCACTCGTACACGTCCCACACAGACTCTGCCCACTCGTACATGTCCCACACAGACCCTGCCCACTCGTACACATCCCACACAGACCCTGCCCACCCCCTCACGTCCCACACAGACCCTGCCCGCTCCCTCACGTTCCACACAGACCCTGCCCACTCGTACACGTCCCACACAGACCCTGCCTGCTCGTACATGTCCCACACAGACCCTGCCCACTCGTACACTTCCCACACAGACCCTGCCCACTCGTACACGTCCCACAGACCCTGCCCGCCCCCTCACGTCCCACACAGACCCTGCCCGCTCCCTCACGTTCCACACAGACCCTGCCCACTCGTACACGTCCTACACAGACCCTGCCCGCTCCCTCACGTCCCACACAGACCCTGCCCGCTCGTACATGTCCCACACAGACCCTGCCCACTCGTACACGTCCCACACAGACCCTGCCCACTCGTACATGTCCCACACAGACCCTGCCCACTCGTACACTTCCCACACAGAACCTGCCCGCTCGTACACGTCCCACACAGACCCTGCCCACTCGTACATGTCCCACACCGACCCTGCCCGCTCGTACACGTCCCACACAGACCCTGCCCGCTCGTACATGTCCCACACAGACCCTGCCCACTCGTACACTTCCCACACAGACCTTGCCCACTCGTACACGTCCCACACAGACCCTGCCCACCCCCTCACGTCCCACACACCCTGCCCACTCCCTCACGTCCCACACAGACCCTGCCCTATCCTTCACGTCCCACAGACCCTGCCCACTCGTACACTTCCCACACAGACCCTGCCCACCCCCTCACGTCCCACACAGACCCTGCCCGCTCGTACACGTCCCACACAGACCCTGCCCACTCGTACATGTCCCACACAGACCCTGCCCTATCCCGCACGTCCCACACAGACCCTGCCCGCTCCCTCACATCCCACACAGACCCTGCCCACCCCCTCACGTCCCACACAGACCCTGCCCGCTCGTACACGTCCCACACAGAC